>NC_021164.2:20732407-20734992 GCF_000331145.2 Cicer arietinum | reverse complement strand
GAGAAGTCGGGTATTTTAGAGAGAAATTGGGGTTGTTAAAATTATGGAAAATTATGTTTAATGGACTAGTTAAATGAATGAAATAACATACTCAATTTTGGGCGAAAATGGAGAAAGTTTTCTGGACTGTTATCGATCGACGGTGTAAAACGATAGATTGTTGTTGTGTTTCTACTTTGGTTTCAAAGCTGCCCTTCCAATTCCCGTTTTTTGTTCTTTTTTATTTTCTTAACAATTAGGGTTCACACATGGTTAAAACTCATTGGTCCCTTTATTTATTTTTAAATAAAACCAATAATTAATAAAACTAATGTTTACAATTAGGGTTCACACATGGTTAAAACTCATTGGTCCCTTTATTTATTTTTAAATAAAACCAATAATTAATAAAACTAATGTTTTAACATTTATTTAACATAATTTAATTACTAAATATTGCTAATATTTTATAAAATATAGTAATAAATCGTTTTAAATATATTAATAATCAAAACCTTCATATACAAAATAATCACCCTAGTGATACTTTTTTTTTAATACTCACATTAAAATACTATCATAATTAGAGAATATTCAAAATTATAAAATAAATAAGTATAAAATCAACACTTTATATTAAATACTAAATCATACTAAACATATATATAATCACAATATCATAATAAGTATATTAAAAATAAAGAAAATCAAACACAATATTACCATTATCTCAAGATAATTATTTATAAAGTAAATAATTAAAATAAAACATATTTAGATTTAAATAAATATAATTAAGTACACATTTAATATTAGTCAAACGCATAAAAGAATGATATATTAATTGGGTGTGCGTATATACACGTAAAATCGTATAAAATCTATTTCTTTAAAATATATATTACACTAAATACTATTATTTTAAAAAAAAATATATCAAATAATAAAATAAAATATTTATTATTTATATCGCTCATGTAATCTAGTATATATAAAACTAGCACATCATAAAAATCACCTATATAACGGAAATTAATCACAAAGTTTATTAACATATATTTTATAATAATTTTAACATCAAATTAATTATTTAAAATCCTATTTAATTAATAGAATAGTTTATCATAAAATTTAGGGTGTTACATATCTTACCCACCAAAATACCTCTCAAGATATTTAAGCACTCTTAAAATAATTTTTTTTAACCTATATTTTGAAATCAAATCAAATCATGTATATAAAATAAGATACATAATTTTCTAATTCATCAAGACTTCTAAAATAGTTATATTTTTTTTTTCTTCCTGATTTCTAAAACCTATTTTTACAACAAATCTTCTAGATTATCTTTTTTATAAAAAAAATAGCACATATTAAAACTTGGCTTAAACTATTTTTCTCTTGTGTGACTAATCTAAATTTCAAATAAAATCTTCATAAATTTGTATTTTTGTTATTATTTTAAGAAGCAACACAACTCCAACACAATCTAATTCTCTAAAATAAGTCAACAATAATTCACACATAAAATATTTCCTTTTATAAAATAAATCAAATTTAATTCATTCACAATTATTTATTTCTAAAAGTCTAACTATAAAATTTCAACCAACCTTGAATATTCAAGAATTACTATTGTTACTAATATGAATTTTATACTATTTCAAAATCATGTAGAATGTCCTAAACTGATTTCAAAAGCAATATAAAAACATTAACCATTTAGATACAATCATCAACACTTTCAAGTGCTTTAAAATTAAAATTCATGTTTTACGATCAATTTTTTTAACCTTTTATTTATTTATTTATTTTCCTTCTCTCTCTCAATTAGTAGACATTTTATCACGTGACCCCCTATTTGTTTAGTACCATTATAAATCACTATTGCGTTCTTAAAATCTAAAACTCTAATATCAAGTTAAACTCTAATAAGTTCATAATATTAGAATCAGTCAATCAATCATTCCTAAGAAAATATCCCAACACACTCACTATTCAATATTCATGTAACACCCCGTTTCTCTAAGCGAGGGTGTAATTTTTTTTTTCAAAAAAAATTAAAATAAAACAGATAAATAAACAAGGTAACACCTTTGGATAAGTAATTAAGTCATTATAATTTTCAAGCAGCGGAAAAAAGTTCTCAATCCATGAATTCAAAATATTTACATAACAAGAGTAGTACAGTCTTCCAGATTAAAAGTAAACGCAACCCAAAGGAAAGACATCCGTTCCCTCTGTGTCAACCTAGTCTGATCATTTTACAAAACAACTAAACACCCTGAGTGATCTCCACGCGCCCCGTGAGATCCTCCTAACGTAGCTGCAGTCAAGCGTTCCCATCTCCATTCCCGTCTGTAGGGTACGAACCGGTAGGATCGTCCTGACTCTCATCTGAGGGCAAAGCCCAGATTTCCACAATAATTGTAAAGGGTCACCAACCGAAATTAACAGGTAACACATAACATTTAAGTTTTAAATGCACAAAATAACCTTTCAACTAAGCATGCACCTTAAAAGGATTTCTCATATGCTAAAAGTTCATGTAATGCTTGCCAATTAAAAATGAAATCAAAATGAAGTTCTCAAATCATCAAGTAATA
>NC_021164.2:20715432-20728772 GCF_000331145.2 Cicer arietinum | reverse complement strand
TATATATATATATATATATATATATATATATATTAATTACTTTTAACAAATATCTCAAAATCTCTAGATATTTGTTAAATTCCCATTTCACCCGTAACGCATTAAATTCTTCGTAAAAGATTCATCGCACTTAATTTAATTTATTTATCGACGAGTAATTCTAAACGACATCAAAATAACTTCTTGATCATAAAAACTCCAAAATATTAATAACTTTGGCTAAAAAGCCTCCGAGCCAAAATCAAAAATACATAAAAATGAATAAAGTGTACTTTAAAATTATGGGTCTTACAATTCACATATGCCCCTCTAAACATACATAGCAACAAATCTTTTTTATTTTCTTAGAAACAACACATAGTAAAATATAGTGTAAATTTTTAGATATTTTAAGTAGTAAATAAAATGAGTAGTATAGAATTATTGTTACTTTATAAATAATAAAAATTCAACTCAATTTAATTTTTTTTAAATAATCAAGAGTAATTCAAACAAAAGTTATTTTTCATTTTACAAAATAAGTTAACTCTAACTCTTTTCCGTAATTAATTTATTTTTTATTTTTTTAACTTCTAAGTTCTACCACCTTTGATACTCAAGAATTATTATTATTATTAATATGAATTTCCTAATATTTCTAAATTTCTGCTAACTTTCTAAATTCACTTCATTAGCAAGATTAAAACTTTAATAATCATGTAATGACCCTAAAGAAAAGATCTATCAATCGATAATTAGTATCACATCGATTAAATTCATAATTTCAAACATATAGTAGCCAATCAAAAGAAAAATTTGTTTCTAACTATCCACTATAATAAAAGAACAAATAATCAAAGTTATAAACACAAGTCCAATCAAAAGTTAATTAACTCAATCATGTCAACAATTCAAATTAACTCATATTTTAACAAATAATTTCCTATTATATTTAATTACTTAGGTAGGAACTTAGAATCCACAATGCAATTAGAGTAAGAAGATAAGAAATAAGTATAATTGTAGATATTATTTTGAATGTGAGTTTCAATTATTAGTAATATGTTTTTTTTATATTGATTATTTTAGTTACTCTAATTTATAAAATATTTTGAATGTGAGTTTCAATTATTAGTAAAATGTTTTTGTTGTGATTAATATGTATCGTGTGTGGTGATAATTTATCTTAGACGATTTGATGTTATAGTGACATTTGTTGATTTTCCTTGAGTGATTTTGACTTTTAAATGTGATATTTTCTTGATGGAATGTTTGTGTAATGATACGGTTCTACTATGATTGTTTGCGTGTTCTTCTTACTTGTATTATACTATCATCATGATTTCGAAACTCACCTCCTTCGTTGTTTGGGTTTGACTAGTTTGGCCCTGCGTTTGCGAAATCGCAGTTATTACAAGTTAATGAGTCTTGAAGTTCAACTTTGGGAGGAACTCCGCTCTGATAGGTGATACTGGGAATAAGGGTTTTAATTTGTATTTTACTTATTTAATTTGAAACGAATTTTTGTATGAAAATCTTAGAAGTACTAGTAAGTTTTTAAAATTAAATTCAGTGATTATACTTAAATCAAGCTTATCGAGATTGCACTATTTTAATGGAGAAAATAAGTTTAAAGTGTTATTTTTATTTTTGAGAAACGTGATATTCAAATTAAAAATAAAAGTTTTTATTTTCTTGGAAATATGTTTTTATTTATCCGCTACAAATTTTATAGGAATATGATATAAAATTTGATAAAATTTGTATTGTATTGAAGAATATAATTAATTTTATGAGTTTTGTTTGAAAATTTTGATGAATTTTTGTAAAAAAAAAAAGATAACATTGTTAACATTTTAAAACATAAAAGATGAAATTGTCACTTAAAATTAAAATAAAGGACCAAATCGGGAAAAAAAAAGATAAAGGACTAAAACGTTAACTGAAATTAAGTTAAGGGATCACAAATGGTATTTAGCCTATATATTATTTTGAGGTTTAGGGTGTCACAAATAATACGTGTTTTAAAATTTTGTGTATTATTCACTGGGATTTTGTATCTCATTAAAGTGTTGTTTTCAGATACTGAGACCGTTGGGAATGTCGAGAGATGAGAAGTCCTACCTCCCTTGAGAAGAGTTGTAACACCCCGATTTTCAAAGCGAGGGTGTATTTTTTTTCAAAAGAAATTAAAATAAAACAGAGAAAAACCAATAAGGAAATACCTTTGGATAAATAATTGAGTCATCATAATTTACAAGCAGCGGAAAAGTTTCTCAAAATACGAATCCAAAGTATTTTACACTTCAAAAGGTGGTACATAGACCCCATCATAAATAACATGTCAAACAGACAATATTAGTATAGGTACAGTTTTCCAAATTAAAATACATCTCCATTCCCGTCCGTAGGGTACGAACCGGTAGGATCGTTTTGGCTCTCATCTGAGGGCAAAGCCCAGATTTCCACAATAGTTGTAAAGGGTCACCAACCGAAATTAACAGGTAACACATAACATTTAAGTTTTAAATGCACAAAATAACCTTTCAACTAAGCATGCACCTTAAAAGGATTTCTCATATGCTAAAAGTTCATGTAATGCTTGCCAATTAAAAATGAAATCAAAATGAAGTTCTTAAACCCTCAAGTAATACATAACTGACCAAAGCATTGATAAATCAATTGAGCAATCGATTGTCTAACTCAAAATAAGGATTTCTACCGAGCCAATCGATTTGGTCAGTTTTGCTGAGTTCCTGTGTTGCCAAATCGATTGCCAAATCGATTTTGTCAGTTTTGATGAGTTCCTGTGTTAAGGCCATTCGATTTCCAAATCGATTTCGTAAAAGATTTTGAAAGACATATTTATACAATCGATTGGCAAATCGATTAGGTTAAAATAGTGAAGTTCCTGCAACTCATCCAATCGATTGGGAAATCGATTTCCCCGCTTATTCTTCCAAAAATACTTAAACTAATTCAATCACACTCACACATAACTCCAAAACTTAACACTTAGCAATTCCCACACATTCACCACGACGAATTGGTTTTCGAAATAGTTTTACAATCCGTCGCACTCTCACACGATAATCAATACATAACACTTAGCAATCCCAACACAATTACCACGTCAATTCCTATTCAACCACTCAATCATAAACTTGATTCAAACACGACTCGTGTGCCAAGCACCCTAATGCAATGCGTATATGCCAAAATGCATGGACTCGAAATTCCAAACCAAAACCCACCTCGAAGGACCGTAAATCATAATGGTACCGCCTATCGCAGGCCAAAGTACCAATTATCGAGGTGCCACCTATCACGGGTCTGCACGATTTACTAAAAAGCGTAAACCATAAACGTACTGCCTATCACGGGCCCGTATCGTTTATCGAGGTGCCACCTATCACGGGTCTGTACGGTTTTCAAAAACGTAAATCATAAATGTACCGCCTATCACAGGCCAAAGTACTATTTACCAAGGTGCCACCTATCACAGGTCAGCACAATTTACAGAAAAGCGAAAACCATAAACGTACTGCCTATCACGGGCCCGTATCGTTTATCGAGGTGCCACCTATCACGGGTCTGTACGGTTTTCAAAAACGTAAATCATAAATGTACCGCCTATCACATGCCAAAGTACTATTTATCAAGGTGCCACCTATCACGGGTCTGCACGATTTACAAAAAGCATGAAAATGCATGAGCCTATACTGACTCCATCCACAACAATCGTTAAGCAAATGCAGATATTAAAAGATTCCCCATTTTTAATACTCAATTAACTTAAACGATTTTCAAAACAAAACATTAAGCAAACAGACATGTTAAGAGATTCCCCATTCTTAATACTCTTTTGACTTAAACGATTTTCAAAACAAACTTTAAGTAAACAGAAATATTAAGAGATTCCCCATTCTTAATACTCTTTTGACTTAAACGATTTTCAAAACAAACTTTAAGTAAACAGAAATATTAAGAGATTCCCCATTCTTAATACTCTTTTGACTTAAACGATTTTCAAAACAAACTTTAAGTAAACAGAAATATTAAGAGATTCCCCATTCTTAATACTCTTTTGACTTAAACGATTTTCAAAACAAACTTTAAGTAAACAGAAATATTAAGAGATTCCCCATTCTTAATACTCTTTTAACTTAAACGATTTCCAAAACGAATATTAAGTAAACAAGACATTAAGAGATTCCTCATTCTTAATACTCATTTAACTCTAATGGTTTTCAAATTCCACACCGAACAAACTCAAACCATATTATCAGATCCAATCCACAATCCACCCCAAAACACATCAAATTTCATCGGCATTAACTGAGAACACGTCAAATACGACGAACACAAATCAACACAATCTACCACTCAAACACAACAAGTTTTATTTACTCAAAATCATACATAAATGAGTTTAAATTCATTTTCCACGAAACATTCACCAATATAACCAAAACCTAACTCTAAGATTCATTTTTCCCCAACTCAATACTCAACCCTAACAAAATTCTTTTCCACACAACCATAGATAAGTCCCTACATGCAAACTAAAAGTTTGGAAGGAGCCCTTACCTTAACGTTAGCTTTAACGTGCGTTTCCGGTACCGCGAGCAAATCCGGTAAAATCTCCGCTCTCAACGCCGCTTCCAAAGTTGGTTCCCTAGCACCGTAGCGTGGTAGTGAGCAACTTTCCCTTTTATCTCTTCGCGAAATGGAGCTTAGATCTAGATGAAACAGAGAAGTTTGTGTTTGACGGTTTTGAAATCCCTAACACCGTTTTTCTTCGTTTTCGAATCAAACAAGAAGAATGAAGTTGAGTAATCTTCTCTTTCACACTCACCAAACCTTGGGTTTCTAATCTTGAAGAAAGGAAGCAAAGAAAATGAAAAATGGAGGAAGGAGGGATTTTGAGCGCGTGAGTAACAGAGGAGGAAGATGGAAATTTTGTTTTTTTCTTTCCTTTCTCTTTCTTTCATTTCTTTCTCCTTTCTTCCTTTTTCCTTCTTTCCTTTTTATATCCTTTTCTTTTTCTTTCCAAACAAACATATATACATATATGTATATATATATATATATATATATATATATATATATATATATATTAATTGTAACTTAACAAATATCTACATATTTATTAAAATTACCATTTCACCCGTAACACATTAAATTCTCCGTAAAGGATTCACCGCACTTAATTTAATTTATTTATCGACGAGTAATTCTAATTGGCATCGAAATATCTTTTGATCATATAAACTCCAAAATATTATAAACTTTGGCTAAAAAGCCTCCGAGGCAAAATCCAAAATACACAAAAATACATCAAGTGTACTTTAAAATTATGGGTCTTACAAGAGTGATTTCCTTCGATTAGGTTAGTAGATCAAGTATAAGTAGACATAATGTCTACATCGTACTTTATGTCGAGATAAGATACTATTTGCCCAGTTTTGAATATTTTAATTATTAAAGATTTTCCAGTTGTAAGGATTTATTTTGAGATTTCACAACATTACTTCTTTCTAACAATTCATTATTTATTACAGTACCTTATTCTCTTATATAATTTTAAAAATTTTCCGTTATTACCTCCATTTTTATACCCACGTAACTAGGCATTACATAAAATCATATAAAATATTTTTCTTTAATATATATATATTACACTAAAATACTATTATTTTTAAAAACTAGATCAAAGAATAAAATATAATATTTATTAGGCTAAATACCACCCGTGGTCCCTTAACTTAATTTCAGTTAACGTTTTAGTCTTTTATCTTCTTTTTTTCCCGATTTGGTCCTTTATTTTAATTTTAAGTGACAATTTGATATTTTATGTTTTAAAATGTCAACAATATTATCCTTATTTTTTGCAAAAATTCAAAAAACTCATAAAAAATTTCAAACAAAACTCATAAAACTAATTATCATCCTCAATATAATGTAATTTCATCAAATTCATAACTTTAATATTTAAACAGACTCATATTTTCATCTCCAACAACATCAAATAAAGAATGACAACTATGAGTTTATTTGAAGATTTGAATTACGAATTTGATTAAATTTGTTTTATATTGCAAAATATAATTAATTTTATGGATTTTGTTTGAAAATTTTGAAAAATTTTGAATTTTTGTAAAAAAAGGATAACTTTGTTGACGTTTTAAAACATAAAAGATCAAATTGTCACTTAAAATTAAAATAAAGGACCAAATCAGGAAAAAAAAAATAGATAAAGTACTAAAATGTTAACTGAAATTAAGTTAAGGGATCACAAGTGGTATTTAGCCTATTTATTATTTATATCGCTCATGTAATCTAATATTTATAAAACAAGCACATCATAGAAATCGCCTATATAACGAAAATTAGTCAGAAAATTTATCATCATATATTCTAAAATAATTTTAATATTAAATTAATTATTTAAAATCGTACTTAACTAATAAAATAGTTTATTATAATATTTAGGGTGTTACAACCAGAGTTAAGTTGGCAAAAAGTGTAATTACAAAGGATGAAGCTGCTAGATTCACTGCTGAATAATGGCTTAATATCAGCACATGGTTTCCTTTCACTCGTACCATACAATATTGAATATAGTCTTCAAATTAATTATTTATTAGGCTTTTATTATTTTGTTTGTTCCAATTCAACTACAATAATTTGAATTTTGATTATAACCATAATTGTTATAAAAATATGTAACAATCAAATCCTTAGTTATCAACGAAAAAAATCTATAATTAATATTATTTCTATATAAATTAGAATTTGAATCCATGCTATGCACATAAAATACGTAATAAAATAATACAAAGTTGAATTATATATATAACATAAGAATGTCTCAAAGTTCCTATTGAAAATATTAAACTTTACTATATACTACTAGACATGCACCTGTGTGATGCACAAAGGTTAAAAATAATCTGCTATTCAGATCTATAAAAAAAATAATGAAATATAAGTTATCAAGTGTAATACAAAAGAGAACAACAATCATATAAAATAAACACAAAAATTATATAGTAACCTATTTGAAATTTTCAAATACTCTATAAACTACATTTGATGTAATGTTTGAATCTTGACCATTTTTGTGATAATAAGCCAAGTTCCGAGGTATAATCCATCAGCTTGATTTATATTACTCAACAACATGA
Source organism: Cicer arietinum (assembly GCF_000331145.2). Taxonomy (NCBI): domain Eukaryota; kingdom Viridiplantae; phylum Streptophyta; class Magnoliopsida; order Fabales; family Fabaceae; genus Cicer; species Cicer arietinum. The sequence goes on along the minus strand of NC_021164.2, from coordinate 20,721,603 downwards.
CTGGTACTTCCACTTTTAACCTCAATACATGATTTGAAGACTAGATACGTTAAAATTATTATTGAGAAAGAAATTGTTGTTTATATATTGTAAGACTTTATTGATTGAAAACTAATTATTTCATTTTATTATATTATGTTCTATATGTTTTTATTCTGGATTTAGAATGATTGCTATTAATGATAGAAATGCATTGAGACAAAGTCAATATGTTTGGGTTTTACAAAAGTCTTATTATGGGTTGTTTGTATATTCATAAAGCATGATAAAAATCATGTGAACGTTGTCTTGAAAATTGTCTATCTTTGAATGAAGTAAATAAATAGCATGCATTACTAAGAACTATGATTAACCTAATAAAATTAAATAGTTCAAAGGGTCTTAATACATATAAGATCGACATAATAAAGTTAAAAAGTTTCCTTGAGTAGAACTAAATAGTGGATAACAATTGTGTTTATTAGTTAGTGAAAGCCTAAACTTTGTATTAAGTTAATGTGACAACTTTTATCATGTTTGCCTATGGCTCTGTTTGTCTCTGATTCGTGGTTGCCTCTGGTTCGTGGTTGCCTCTAGTTTCAGTTTGCCTCTGTTTCTGTTTACCTCTGGTTCCAATTTTCCTCTGGTTTCCTCTTGTTCCTGTTTGCCTCTAGTACCTTGTTGCATTTTGTTGTTGTTTGCCACTAGTTCTGTTTGTTGAGACAAAAGCCCAGATCAAATATTTTGAAGATAAACAAACAAGTTAATTAATCATTAATCAAGATTTTTATTATGTTGTTATTTAACTTGTGTTTTTGAGTGATTAATTCAAAGATAAGTGATCAAATACATTCATAAAAAAATCAACAATATCACCATTATATAAATCAAATAATATCATGCTTTAACTAAATTGGAGATTGATTACAAGATCATTTTGGTTTATCAAGAACCATTCTGGTTTATTAAGGATCATTCTCGCCTATCAAGAATCATTTTGGTTTATCAAGAAACAATATAGTTTTATAAAAAGATCATTCTGATTATTTCATTTTAAGGATAGAATTGAAACAAATCATTCTCCTTGATTGTACTAAGAAAAAATCTCTTGAAGGGGATGACTAGATGTACCAACTATTATGTTGTGAACTAATATGAAAATATATTTGTTTTCCTCTCTCTCTCTCTCTCTCTATTTGTTTTCCCTTATCTTATTTCTTTATGATTCAACTTTATTCATACTAAATATAATTTTTAAGAGTAAGTTGAATATTTTGATAAAGAACGTTGTTTTCTGGAACCTTCAATGGGTTGACGGAGTAGTTGTGATCGGCTATGGTTATTCCAATGATGTGGACTCCGTTGACTAAATGCTAATCGATGCAAGAACAACTTTCAACATCGACGATGACTTGGCCGCCATAGCTACGATGAGATCGTCTCAAATGGATTTGATGTAGTTAGCGTTGTCAGGGACATTTTGTTTTATAAGTTGTAATTTTTATTTGCGCATCTGGGTTGTGAAGAAAGATAATGTTCCTTCATATTTTCTTATGTCAGAGACCATAAAAACATTGAATTGGAAATTTTGAGATATTGAAATGGAAATTTAAGGAGCCAATCACAAAGAGAATAGAAAACTTGTGTTCAACTATTACGGTTGATGTAGAGATCTCTATTAGTGGATGATTTATAATTATTAATTAACTATGTTATTGTTTTTAAAATTTTAAATTTTGTCTTAATTTGAGAAATCTCTAGAATCAACTCATCTAAATTTTCTGTTACTAAGAAAATGACATTTTATGGATTTTTGTACAACTGAAGTAAAAAATTTACACTTAGTTAACTTTTGTTATAAGTTCTGATTAGAAAAAGAGAAAATAAAATAAGTAAAAACTGGTTACTAGTGTTTTTGTAAGAACTATGATTCGATAAGCAGAAGGAAATGGCCAAACCAATGTGGTAGTTTTGCATTAACTGTGGTTAGCCCCATTATTTGGTTTTATCAATTTTGTAAAATGATTTGTTTGTTTCATTAATCGAAAACATTGCTCGAAGTGTTAGTTTGATAAGGAGTTGTTAGTGACATGTATAAAAAGTTTTTACATTGGTGGTTAGGAAATTCAAGAGGTAGATTATGGCAGAAGTTTTATCCTTAAAATAATTGTAAATTGTTTTATTTTAAATAATTAATATTATGTTAATATTATTAATAATTTTTAGATTTTATGTTAAAATGAAAATCAACTTATTGACCTTCTTATCTCCTAATAATGTAAAATTATTTAGTCTATAAATTGATTTCATTCCTAAACAAGGTGGTTTGATGAATAAATGAGAGTTCCAAGGAGAGAGAAAACAAAATAAGATAAAAATTGGCTACTAATTTTTAATAGGGTTAAATTTGTTTTGAGTTTACCTTTTAAGTTTAGTCCTTATAAAATAAAATAAAAAAATTAGCCCCTACAAAACAATCTTATATACACTTTTAGTTTATGTTGTTAACTCAACATATATTTTTAAATTATTTTTTTAGACATGTTTATAATATTTTTAAAAGTTCATCCACAAAAAATTAATTCAAAATTCGATTACTCGACTCATATTTTTGTTCATTTTATCTTGAGTTAATGCGTTTTAAAAAAATGATATTTAACTCATCCAAAGTTAAAAAGTTCTTAATTTTTGTGGAGGAACTTTTTATAATATTCTAACCAAGCTTTCGAAATTATTCAAAAATTTATTAGCTGAAGAACAATTTAACATGTTTCATTTCTGTAAAGACTAAAACTACTTGCAGAATAATTTGGTAAGAACTAAAAATTTTATTTTTATTTTATAGTCTCAATTGATTTACATTTAGGTCATTTTTTTCATCACTCGGTTTAGTCTAAACCATTTTCATTCTTAGCCAATGTAGTTCATCTAATAAGTGTGTTTGTGTCATTGGATTAACATTTATGCCATTTTCGTCATCACACGTGATAACTCTTCATCATAAGCATATTTTTCGATGTTTTTAGTCTTATTCATCTTTAATCATTAGTTAATTTAAAGAGTTATTTGATATTTTATTGATTATAGTTCTTGGATCTAATAAAATGCTAATGTTCTTATTTCCTTGATTAAGTAAAGATTTTTCACAGTTTTACGTTATTTCTTTGTTTTAGTGCAATGTTGAATTGTGGTGAGAAATCAACATGACCTATATGGATTATTTCTGGATATTCGGAGTTGTAGATGTCCAATTGGAGACAAACCAAATGCAAATGAAAGCTAAGATCCATAGCTACCATTTTTATAAAGACGTCAAAGCCAAATTTGGACTTAAAAGAGGAGACAAATACATTAAATGTCAAATAACATATGTTGTGCGCCTGAAACACAAATCCTGCACTTGGGGCACATTTCTGCATTACTTAATTTGTCTAAATGCAACTGAAGCATAAATCCCGGGCATGGGGCATGTGGCACACTATAGAATGCATAAAAACACATTTTTCTAAATTTCTAGACATCTTTTTGCCTATTGGGAAATTGTAGACTTATGCCTTGCCAGAGAAACTCAAAGACTTGTAACACCATCGAAGGAGTTTTATCAAGAATCATTCATGAATCCTTTTTGTAATTCTTCTTCAATCCCTATCTTTTGTGCCTCTGTTATGAGTAGCTAAACTTGTTTGTTAGGGATGAGTGAAACAAGATGAATCTCATATTTGTCTGATTTGATTTCTAGTTACTTGAATAAGTTTATTAAATTATTTTTCTCATCTCTGTGCTTAATACTTTTTATTGCTTGATCAACTTTAAAATGTTTTACGATTCGTATTTCAAAATGAAAGTGGACTTTATGAATGCTTGAGATGAGAAATTCATGATATTGTAGACTAGGGATAGATGTAGGTCATGAAACCAATTGAATTAGTTGCAGATACAATAGTTTAATAAGAGAATTCTTGTACTGTAAGGCTTAATTGTAATTTAAAATCCACTAAGGAATTAAGAATAACTTTGGAATTCAAGGTTATGTCACTAAGATATTTGGGCAAGAATAATAAAGAGAATTCGGTAATAATTCAAAAAAGGAATTTAGTAAATAGGATAAAATTAGTAACCAAGATTGGATTCAAAGTGAAACTCATCCCTGTCATTTTTCTTATTATAAAAGTTCAAAATTATATTACTCTTGTTAGTTTCAAATATTATTTCAACAAATTTAGAACTTTTTATTCACTTTTAGTAATTAAAATAATTCGATAGTAAAACACAATCCTTGAGTTCAACACTTGGCACTACCATTTTAATTATTACCTGCAACGATTCAGTACACTTGCTGAAACACTATCAAGTTTTTGGCGTCGTTGTTCAGGATTTCCATATCACTATTGAGTTATAATTTATTTACTTAATTAGAATTTTCTTTTTTAAGTTTAACATTTTTCATTACTCATGATTTGTCTAACCTTGTACGCAAAGCCAATCCTCATTTAAGCTTCTTTTTTATCAAAAAAAAAAAAAACCCCGCAAAATCAAATTGAAAGACGATTCGAGAAAGAAAGCAAAGGGAAAGAAAGTTAGTAGCAGAATAAGAGAACCTAGGGGATTGCTTCATATTTGCAGAAATGGTTGATCCACCACCACTTGAACGTACCATCGGAGAGTATGCAAATCGAAATAGAAGTTGTGCTCGATTGGCCATTGTAAAATACATGTTTTTGATGAAGACAAAGACCAAGGAAAGTGATCAGGTTGCAAGCTCAAAAAGAAGTCAAACATCAAAGACAACTATGGTCAAATATGCTAGAAGTTTTATAATGTAAAGGTACATGATGCAATCTAATATTCGTATATTTCAAATGCACACGAGAACCTTTCATTTTAGCATATGCATCAAAAGGATTATTAAAAAGTAAAAATATATAAATAATGTTTGAAAATAATATTTTTGGCAAAATACATAATTGTATTCGAATACAACATCCTGTATTTGAATACCAAGCAAGTCAGAAGCAAAAATCTCAAAGTTGTATTCGACTACGACTATGTGTAGTCGAATACAAAGTTAGTCAGTGGCAAATTTTCACTAATCTGTATTCGAATACAAGGTGTAATTTTTGAATATTTTGAACGTTACAAAGAGGTGTATTCGAATACACACATCCTGTATTCGAATACAACTGGAAGCAATACAATTTTTCAGATCTGGAATGGCTCCAGATCATTGTATTTTTTCATCAAACCTCTTGGATCAATGGCCACGAATCTGAAGAGATGTTTATGGAGTATAAATACCCCATAACTTCAGATCAAACAAAAATTAATCCTACAACCAAACCTTGAACAAAATTTCTAAAATGTTTTGAGTTTTTCAAAGTTTCACTTTTATATTTCAAGTATAGATTTTACATTTTCATATCATTGAGAAAAGCTCTCTAGTGTACTTGAAATTATATTGAATTGTTATCATTGTACATCAACTGTTATATCATATTGATCTAAGTCAAAATCGATATTGCTAAACCATTCAAGTGTTGCAAATTGAGGAAAGTGGTGTACTTTCTTCAAGTGTTGAAAATTGAGGAAAGTGGTGTTCTTTCTTCAAGTTTTGTAAACTAAGATAGTGGTGTGCTATCTTAGGGTGATTGTTAGGAGTTTGTAACAAAGGTCCTAGGGTGGGACTTGTACTTATTCTAACAATAGTGGATAATCGTTTGTGGTGTGCAAGAGGACTGGATATACCCTTGGTTATAAGGGGAACCAGGATAATATCTTTGTGTTCTTTATTTTTCTGCCATTTATCTTTTCCATACACTATCTTAAATCAGAAAAATCAAACACTAAATCTCTAAAAACAAGAAAATTTCTAAACACCTAATTCACCCCTACTCTTAGGCGCACTCCTGTACTTACAATTGGCATCAGAGCAGGTTCCGGTAATTTGCTCCTCGATCCTTATTAATGGCTTCCGCACAACCAGGTTTTAGAGATGGTGGTAGTAGCAATAAACCACCATGTTTCGTTGGTGAACACTATGATTTCTCGAAGATACGCATGCAGGCATATCTTGAGGCACAAGGAGATGATATATGGGATGCGATAGAAAATGGTCCCTATGTTCCAAAAATAGTCATCAACAATAAAGAAGAAATAAAGATAAAAGCCTCATGGACAGATGATGACAAAAGGAAA
>NC_021164.2:20703702-20715197 GCF_000331145.2 Cicer arietinum | reverse complement strand
TGAAAAGAAAAGCCTATCAAAGATGTCCCTTTCTGCACTTTTTGGAAAACTCCAAGAACACGAAATCGAACTTGGAAGGTTAGAACAAAATGAAAGTCAAGAAAAGAAGACCAAAAACATTGCTCTAAAGACCGAATCAAGAGAACAATTAAAAGCGGAGTCAAAAGAGAAAATGGATGATGAGAATTCTGATGAAGATGAGAACATCACCTCCCTTGTAAAGAAATTTGGCAAGTTCCTTCAAAATGAAAAAACTTATAAAATTGGAAAGAAAAGAAAAACTTTCAGGGAAAAGGATGTCTCCACTTCGAATCAAAACTTCACTTGTTTTGAGTGTGGCAAGCAAGGACACATAAAAGCAGAGTGCCCAAATATTAAGAAAAGTGCTCACAAGAAAAGAGAATCCAAAAAGGCCTATATAGCATGGGAGGACAATGAAGTCAGTTCATCTTCGGAGTCGGAAAGTGACGAATGTGCAAATGTTGCATTGATGGCATCACACCAATCCGACGAAGAAGAAGAGGTTAGTAACAAAGACTCTTCTCATAATAATGATACTAATAGTGAATTATTTATTGAGTATAATGATGCTCAAAATGCAATTAGAGAATTACTTATGGAATGTAAAAATCTGTTCAAAATAGTGTCAACTCAAAAGAAACAAATTTCATCTCTTAAAGAGAAAATTGACACTATGGAAAAAGATTCTGAAAAATTAAAACAGAATTTTACATGCGATAAGTGTGATTCTTTTTCTTTCAAAATTGTCCAATTAAATAAAGTAATTGAAAGATATGAAAATGGACAAGTTGGATTGGAAAATATCCTTAATATGCAAAGATATTCTAATGACAAAAGTGGTCTTGGTTACTCAACATTTGATAAACCAAGTATAAATAAAACCATCTTTGTTAAGGCAAATGGTCAATCCAAAGAGAAAGTTATAACTATGCAAAAAGATCATCATTACTATAAGAACCTTGTCCAAAAGAAATCTCATATACCTACATATAGAAGTAAATCTACTCCTACATGTTTTTATTGTGGTCTAAAAGGCCACACACCTAATGCTTGTCATTTTAGAAACTTTGGCGTTCCAAATGGGCATTATGTGTGGGTCAAGAAAGGTACTAATACAAGGTATTGATACTTTGTAATTCATTTCTCTTCAAGATCTAAAATCTTCACTTAATATGTTGATAAAAATTGATTCTCTGATGTTTCTGTACTTTGTAATTATGAATATGTGCTTTACATGTAGGTTCTTTTTAAAATTCGTTTTAACACAAATTTTTGATATCGTAGCCGAATACACATTGTATGTATTCAATTACATGTTTCTAGAAAATCCTGTAGTTGATACAATAAGTGTGTAGTCTAATATATATTCACGTTTTTTTCTTCTTTTTGATCATGTCAAAAGGGGGAGAAAATTTGGTATGTTGTTTTGGTATGTTGTTGTTAAAAACTTTTGTAGGTCTTCAAAATGTTTAAAACATGATGGCATGAACTCAAGCTCAAAGGGGGAGTAAACATGTATTACGGGGGAGAAAGATTAAAATGATCAAACACTTTGAAGTCACAACAACAACAAGGTTTTGTCATTATCAAAAAGGGGGAGAATGTAAAATACATGTTTTTGAAGAAGACAAAGATCAAGGAAAGTGATCAAGTTGCAAGTTCAAAAAGAAGTCAAACATCAAAGACAACTATGGTCAAATATGCTAGAAGTTTTATAATGTAAAGGTACATGATGCAATCTAATATTCGTATATTTCAAATGCACATGAGAACCTTTCATTTTAGCATATACACCAAAAGGATTTTCAAAAAGTAAAAATATATAAATAATGTTTGAAAATAATATTTTTGGCAAAATACTTAAGTGTATTCGAATACAACATCTTGTATTCGAATACAAAGCAACTCAGAAGCAAAAATCTCAAAGTTGTATTCGACTACGACTATGTGTAGTCGAATACAAAGTAAGTCAGTGGCAAATTTTCACTAATCTGTATTCGACTACACACATGTGTATTCGAATACAAGGTGTAATTTTTGAATATTTTGAACATTACAAAGAGGTGTATTCGAATACACACATCTTGTATTCGAATACAACTGGAAGCAATACAAATTTTCAGATCTGGAATGGCTCCAGATCATGTATTTTTTCATAAAACCTCTTGGATCAATGGCCACGAATCTGAAGAGATGTTTATGTAGTATAAATACCCCATAACTTCAGATCAAAAAAAAATTAATCCTACAACCAAACCTTGAACAAACTTTCTAAAATGTTTTGAGTTTTTCAAAGTTTCACTTTTATATTTCAAGTATAGATTTTACATTTTCATATCATTGAGAAAAGCTCTCTAGTGTACTTGAAATTATATTGGATTGTTATCATTGTACAAGTCAAAATCGATATTGCTAAACCATTCAAGTGTTGTAAATTGAGGAAAGTGGTGTACTTTCTTCAAGTGTTGAAAATTGAGGAAATGGTGTTTGATGACTCCTCATCATATGCATATTTTCCCACTGTTTTAGTCTTATTTATCCACAATCATCAGTTAAATTAAGGATTTATTTGATACATTTTGTTGATTTTTATTCTTTGAGTTAATAAAATGTTTTTTGTTTTTATTTCGTTGATTAAGTAGGAATTTGTCGTAATTTTACATTGCGTTTTGTTTTAGTGCAGTGCTGAATTTTGGTGAAGAATCAACATGATATATGTGGAGTATTTCAGCCATATCTGGAGTTCTAGATGTTCAATTAGTGTCACACCAAGTGCTAATGAAAGCTAAGATCCATATCTACAACTTTCATGAAGACACCAGGACCGAATGCAGACGCAAAAGATGCGAAAAATGCAAAATACATCAGACATCAGATGCTGTGCGCCTGGAGCGCATTTCTCAGGTTTGGGCTCTGCCAACGTGCGCCTGGAGCGCGTTTTCCGCGCCTGGGGCGCGCGATGCGCACCAGCGACCATAAAAACACAGATTTTTACTGTTTTAGCATCCTTTTGACTCTTGGGAAGTTGGGAGACTTGTGCCCTAGCATAGAAACTCAAAGACGGTCGTTTCTAACGCCATTGAAGCAGTTTTATCAAGAATCATCCATGAATCATTCTTGTAATTCTTCTTTAATCCTTATCTTTTGTATCTCTGTCATGAGTAACTAAATCCTATTTGTTAGGGATGAGTGTAACCAGATGAAACCCTTATTTTTCTGATTTGATTTCTAGTTATATGAATGAGTTTATTGAATTGTTTTTCTCATCTCTGTGCTTAATGCTTTTTATTGCTTGATTAACATTAAAATGTTCTACGATTTGTATTTTGAAACGGAAGTGGAATTTACGAATGCTTGAGATGAGAAATTCATGAATTTGTAGTCTAGGGATAGATGCAGGTCATGAAACCAATTAAATTAGTTGCAAAGCAATAATTTACAAGAGAATTTCTATACGGTAATGCTTAATTCTAATATTAAATTCACTAAGGAATTAGGGGTTACTTTGGAATTAAAGGTTCTGCCACTAAGACATTAGGGCAAGAATAATAAAGAGAATTCGGTAATAATTCAATAAAGGAATTCAGTAACTAGGATCAAATTAGACACCAAGGTTGGATTCGAAGTGAAACTTATCCCTGACATTTTTCTCATTATAAAAGATCAATTTTATTATTGTTGTTAATTTCAAACATTATTTCAATCAACTTGGGAACCTTTTTGTTCAATTCTAGTAATCAAATATAATTCAATAGTAAAACGCAATCCTTGAGTTCGACACTCGGTACTACCGTTTTATTATTACTTGCAACGATTCAGTACACTTGCTGCAACGCTATCAAGTTTTTGACGCCGTTGCGGGGGATTGCCATATCACTATTGAATTTAAATTATTTATTAAATTGAAATTTTTTGCTCTGCAAAAAAATTTTGATTTTTTTTTGTTTTTGATTTTTTTGATTTTTTTATTTGTTGAACTTGCTAATGTCATGTCTAGTGGTTTGTCTCTTCTTTGTTTGAGATAACTATTCGCTGTAGAGCATGGAAGATTATAATGATGATATTCTACTACAATTATATGAAGAGTGTGATACTTGTCTTATATCGGGTATATGTCGCATGATTGAGGGGCAAATCTTGAGCCCTCAGATCCCTCTGATGAAGCCTCTTAGGTGTGACTTTTGCGGAGAAGCACATAAGAATGGAAATTGTGCTGATGACCTTGCCGAACTAATAGAATATGAAGATTTTTTTTTTGAAAGTCACAGAAAACAACGAGCGTTACATTAAAAAGATCTATTGGGAACAAATTCTACCTCCTAAAATTCTATCCAAAGAATCAAATGACAAAGACTTTCACATTACTGATGTTTTGGTTGAATTCATGAAGAATAACATGGTTTCAATTGAAAGGTTTGAAACTCAATGTGAGAGGTTATTTGAACAAGTGGTTGAGTTTGAGAAGATGGAGGAGAAGTTGAAGATTGAAGATAATTTCATTGTTGTGGTAGAAGAAGATAAGCAAGAGGAAAAGACGAACAAGGAAAAGAAAAAAGAAGAGATTGATAAAGTTCTAGATTCAATCTATGCCTTGTTCATCAATGTACATTTGAGAAGGACATGGAAGCAACATCTTTTATTTCTCAAGTTTATGGAATTTCTACCAAACAAAAAGAAGAAGAAGGATGATGTGTTCTTCCTGTCATATATGCCACCTTGACAATAGTTGAGACGTCAAGCTAATGACTTTAAAGAAGCGCTTATTGGGAGGCAACCCAATTTTATATCCTTTGCACCGTATTTATTTATTGCATTTCAGATTTATTTTACTCCATTTAGTTCCAATTTTAGTCTCTACTTTGTAGTCCTCTTAGTTTTGATGTTTGGTATGAGCAAGGAATCAAAAAGATGCGTTGATAAGCGATTGTACAGCTCCAAATGACAGAACGCGCACCCAAGCGCGCCTGAAGCACTTTTTCCAGACACCAGGAGGCTGATATATTTGCACCTCACCAGTATACTGGCGACCATAGTGGAACAAGAGCGGATGATCTAAACGAGAATCCTTGAACTACTAAACTGAGAGAAGTTTTCTTTCCTTTTTTTTTTCTTTTTGTTGTTTGTCCTATTGTTTTCTGTTTTCTCGTTTTCTTTGTTTAATGTCAGTGTATGTTGACTTTCTTTTCTTCATGTTTTTTTTTCCCTTTCACTAAATGTGTATTATGATGAAACAGTCGTACTGACTTGCACTTAATCTTAAAATTTTTGTTTGTGATTTTGCAAGTTAAATTTCATTTCTTAGATTATGTTATTGCTCAAGTCGACAAGCCTTCCTAATGCATGCATTCTTGATTACTAAATGGTTGTAGAAGGCTAATATGCCATCAATTTTTCAAAAATACAATTTTAACTTTTCAGAAGCATGTTGGCTTTATTTTGATTGTTCATACTCTCTCTTATTATCCTAGCTGTGAGCTTTTGAGCCTAAACACTTAAATTCTTTGTTGTGTGATTATCCAGACATGTGTTATCCCCTCTAGAACTGCACTAATTCTCACTTGCATCACATGTAATTTATGCATACATTGAGGCAATTTTATTGGTCGTTTGAGCCTTTCTAACTACCCTAAGAAAATTTTACCCTTTGCTAGCCCGTTTGAGCCTTGCCCTTTTATTTTGGTTACTAGCCACATTACAAGAAAAACACATGACTTTAATTAAATCACCTTACTTGGAGTTAGGTAGAAAAAAATTCTTGTCTTGATAAAATTCTAAGTTTGGGGTTGCTCATGGGATAGCAACTTTCTAAGTTTGAGTTGGTGATTCTCAGAAAAAGAAAATAAAAAAAAATAAAAAGAAGATAAATAAAATGAAACAAGAAAAAAGAAAAACAAAAACAAAACAAAAACAAAATATATCTTCTTGGTTCTTCTGTCAATGTCTGAGAATCTCCATAATGAAAAGGTGAAGAAAAAAAAATGGTAGAATAATCTGGAAATGTATGCCTAACTCCAAGTGGTAAAGCCTACTATCCTAAAATGTCCTACTCTTACCTATGCCCCATTACAACCCGAAAGTCCTCCAAAAATGTATGTGTTTACTGCATTGTGATTGCTAACTAGAATTTTTTCAAGCCTATGGTAGCGTGATGCATGTTCTAGGATTTGAGTGATAAATTCATAAACCTTTCTAAACACTTGAGAGAAATTTTGGTGAGATTGTGTGAAGAGAGAGTTGAATTTGATGAATGAATGCTAAGGTGTACAAATCTTGTTGTCTGTATTTTTGAAAACAACCATAGAGCATGATGAATGTTTTGCAGTAGCAAGAACTTTGAAATTTGAGTTTGATGTAATTTGAGAAATTAAATTTAAGTGTGCATTTAACAGGACCAAATATGAAATTAATTGTTGCTTGGGTACAAGCAATAGATTAAGAAAGTACACACATCTTGTATTCGAATACAACTGGAAGCAATACAAATTTTCAGATCTGGAATGGCTCCAGATCATTGTATTTTTTCATCAAACCTCTTGGATCAATGGCCATGAATCTGAAGAGATGTTTATGGAGTATAAATACCCCATAACTTCAGATCAAACAAAAATTAATCCTACAACCAAACCTTGAACAAACTTTCTAAAATGTTTTGAGTTTTTCAAAGTTTCACTTTTATATTTCAAGTACAGATTTTACATTTTCATATCATTGAGAAAAGCTCTCTAGTGTACTTGAAATTATATTGGATTGTTATCATTGTACATCAACTGTTATATCATATTGATCTAAGTCAAAATCGATATTGCTAAACCATTCAAGTGTTGTAAATTGAGGAAAGTGGTGTACTTTCTTCAAGTGTTGAAAATTGAGGTAATGGTGTTCTTTCTTCAAGTTTTGTAAACTAAGATAATGGTGTGCTATCTTAGGGTGATTGTTAGGAGTTTGTAACAAAGGTCCTAGGGTGGGACTTGTACTTATTCTAACAATAGTGGAAAATCTTTTGTGGTGTGCAAGAGGACTGGATATACCCTTGGTTATAAGGGGAACCAAGATAATATCTTTGTGTTCTTTATTTTTCTGCCATTTATCTTTTCCATACACTATCTTAAATCAGAAAAATCAAACACTAAATCTCTAAAAACAAGAAAATTTCTAAACACCTAATTCACCCCCACTCTTAGGCGCACTCATGTACTTACAATTGGCATCAGAGCAGGTTCTGGTAATTTGCTCATCGATCCTTATTAATGGCTTCCGCACAACCAGTTTTTAGAGATGGTGGTAGTAGCAATAAGTCCCGCTCTATACCAAGAGTTGAAGGAGATTCATTTTTTCGGTAAACATAACGAAGATGCCAATATACATCTCATAAACTTCTTTAAACTATGTGAACCAATTAAGGTGGATGAAAACACTGAAGAAGACAAGAGATTGAGACTATTTCCATTGTCATTGAAAGATGATGCTAAGGAGTGGCTTAATTCTTTACCCTCTTGTAGCATCCCCTTATAAGATGACCTTGAAGATAAGTTCCTGAAACAATATTTTACCCCAGTTATGTTCGTCAGGAAAAAGGCAAGAGATTTCTGGCTACAGACAGAAAGAAGATGAATCTCTTCGTGACAGTTACAAGAGGTTCAAGAGTTTACTATCAAGGTGCCCTAATTATGCTCATGACGACACTACTAAAATGAAAATATATTGTAATGGTTTAAGGCCTAGCATTGTAATTATATTGAATGCAACGACAGGTGGTTCTTTGAATTACAAAATCGCATCAAAAGCATGAAAAATTATTGAGATCATGGCATCAAATGAACAAATGATGTTGTATGATAAAGGTGGTGGGTCAAAAAGTGGTATGCGGTAATTGAATATTTTGGATGATGGATTGGGTCAAGGAAAGACGCTCTCAAAACAGATAAAGAATGTTATCATCGCTAAGATAAAGAAGGGGACGACGACTCTAAATATACAACACCAAGTGGCCCCGTCAAATTATTGAAACATACAACTTGTAACTTTTGTGGGGGAGCATATAAAAATGGAGCTTGTGAAGTACCAAATGATGATGATACATAAAAACTAGAAGAGATGAACTTTTTGGGTGTGAACGGGAAGCAGAACAATCCTTACTCTAGTTCGTATAATCCGGATTAAAGAAATCATCCAAATTTTCCATGGAAATATCAATAGGATGGACCTCAAATTCAACAAGGAGCTTAAGCAAATCAAGCTCCACCTCAAAGTTGGTTAGGAGATTGCTATTGAGAAGTTAGCAAAGACACAAGTGCTTTCATTTAAGATTCAAGAGTTGTTCAAAAAATCACTGAGCCTCAATAGTGATTCTTGATACCCAAATGGCTCAAATTGGTCAACAACTAGGACAAAGAGTTCTTGGAAATTTTCCTAGTGATACAGTTCCAAATTTGCAAAATAATGTCAATTTCATGACAACGAAGAGAGGAAAGGTAATTGAACAAATACCACCTAAAGCTAAAAGGGGTAGGAGTGCTTCACTTCCCACCTAATCGGAAAAAATTGTTACCCGAACACTAGTTGAGGGGGACATCTGTCTTGAAAAAGAGGAAGAACCTGTGGTCCTGAAAAAGCAGGCCTTGCCAAAACCTGGAATTAGACTCACATTTCCTCAAAGAAAAAAAAAGAATCTGAAAAACAAAAAGGTAAGTTTCTTGATGTTTTTAAAAATTTGCAAATTAACATTCCTTTTGCAAAAGCACTAGAGCAGATGGCAACTTAAGCCAAGTTCATGACGAAGATTCTGTCAAACAAAATAAAAACTAGCGGTGAAACAATGATGGTTACCAAAGAGAGTAGTGCTATTCTACAGAGGTATATGTCACATAAGCCCGAAGATCCTAGAAGCTTCTCTATTCATTGCGCTATTGGAGATAGAACTTTTGAGAAGACATAGTGTTATCTTAGGGCTAGAGTGAGTTTTGTGCCTCTTTCTATATACAGAAGGTTGGGCATTGGAAGAATCAAAGACACACAATTGATGTTACAATTTAAGGATTGTTCAATGAAACATCCATATGGGGTAGTGGAAAATGTATTCGTCAAAGTTGATAAGTTCATTTTTCCAGGGGATTTTATGGTACTAGACATGGAAGAAGACAATGATATCCCCTTGATCATGCCTTGAAAGTAAATGAGGAAAATGTTACATTCAATATTCTAAAAGTCATGGAACATTCAAAAGAAAGAGAAATGTGCAATTGAATTGAGATTTTCGATTTGATAGGTGATGAAAGAGTTGAACATCAAGCACCTACTCTGCCTTTAGAAAGGGTATTGTACTTACCTCATGATGTTGTGAAAGATAGTGAAAATTCAAGAGTGAAAAATATTTTAGCCATGTTATAAGCATCACCATCTCATTCATCCCGCTTCCATACTAGATGAAAGGAGTCGAAAAGGATTGAAAAAGTGTTTGTAGAGAAAAAAGAAAGAGACGTCACTTGTTGAGCTCAAGCAATTGGCACCTCACTTGAAATATGTATTCCTTGAAGAGAAAAAAGGATTGTGTTCTTTCTGTCATATATGTCACCTTGACAATGGTTGAGGCGTCAAGCTAATGATTTTAAAGAAGCACTTCATGGGAGGCAACCCATAGATTTTGCAACCTTATTTTTGTTATTTGAATTTGTTTCTTTTTAATTGTGTGTAAACATGCACTATGGTGAAGAATTTGTAATAACTTGAAGTTGGTCTTAAGCTATCTGTTTGGGATTTTGAAATTTAAATTCTATTTATTTTCCCATGTCACTGCAAATTTGCAAGTTTCACTAATGCATACATTGTTGATTACTCTTTGGTTGTGGAAGTCTCACTTGCCAAATTTTTTATTTAAAAAAATAAACTTTTAAATGTTTTGTTTGGCATAATTTTGATAGTTCATACTCTCTCTTATTTTCCTAGCTAAGAGCTTTTGAGCCTAGACACTTTAATTCTTTGTTGTGTGATTATCCAGTCATGTGTTATCCCTTGCATCACTTGTGATTTATGCATACACTAAGACAATTTTACTTAGTCGTTTAAGCCTTTTTAACTATCCTATGAAATTTTATCTTTTGCTAGCCCCTTTTAGCCTTGCCATTTTCTTTCGGTTACTAGCCACATTATATATCTAAGACCATATTTTAATTAAATCAACTTACTTGGAGTTAGGTAGGAAAAACTTTTGTCTCGTTTTGGTAAAGATCTAAGTTGGGGGTTGCTCATGGGATAACTTCTTCTTAGTTTTTTTGTCAATGTTTGAGAATCTGCATAATAAAAAAGTGAAAAATAAAAGAGGTACAATAATTTGAAAATGTATACCTAACTCCATGTAGTAAAAGTCTACTATTCCAAAAATGTCCTACCCTTACCTAAACCCCATTACAACTTGAAAGTCCCCCAAAAACGTATGTGTTTTTTTGCATTGTAATTTCTTACTAGAAATTTTTCAAGGCTATGGCAGCATGATACATGTTTTAGGATTTGAGTGAAAGTTCATAACCCTTGCTAAACACTTGATAGAACTTTGGTGAAATTGTATGAAGAGAGAGTTGAACTTGATGAATGAATGCTAATTTGACAAATGGTGGTATTGTTTTTTTTTTTTTTTTTTGGATGCAACCTTGGAGCATGATGAATGTTTTGTAGTAGCTGGAACTTTGAGGAATAACTTTGATTGGATATGAGGAATTGGGTTTAAGCTTGTTTTTAATTGTGCCTACTTTGAAATTAATTTTAGCTTGGGGACACCACGACTTATTCGAATACTTTTTGGTTCTTAGCAAATCTAGTTCATCTAATAAGTGCATTTGTGTCATTGAATTAACATTTACGTCATTCTCGTCATCATTCGGCTTATTCGAATCCATCGTGGTTCTTAGCCAATGTAGTTCATCCAATAAGTGCATTAGTCTCAATAGAGTAATATTTAGGTCATTTTTGTCATCACTCGGTTTATTCTAATCCATTTTCATTATTAGTCAATGTAGTTCACCTAATCAGTGCGTTTGTGTCATTGGATTAACATTTAGGTCATTTTCTTCATCCCATAGGTTATTTGTAACACCCCGTTTTTCAAAGCGAGGGTATATTTTTTTTTTCAAAAGAATTAAAAACAAACAAAGAATTAAATCAGGAAATGCCTTTGGATAAATAATTGAGTCATTATAATTTACAAGCAGCGGAAAAGTTTCTCCAATTATAAATTCCAAGACATTTACACAACAACAAATGGTACTTGGGACCCATTCAAATAAGAAGTCAAACTGACAATATTAGTATAAGTACAGTTTTCCAAACTAAAAATACTCCAATCCAAAAAGAAGGACACCTAGTCCCTATACATCATCCTAATCTGATCATCCTACCAAAAAGCTATACACCCTGAGTATCTCCACGCGCCCCGTGAGATCCTCCTAACGTAACTGCAGTCACACGTTCCCATCTCCATTCCC
>NC_021164.2:20701343-20702253 GCF_000331145.2 Cicer arietinum | reverse complement strand
AGACAGACATATTAAGAGATTCCCCATTCTTAATACTCATTTACTGAAACGATTTTCAAAAACGATAGTTAAGTAACCGAGACATTAAGAGATTCCCCATTCTCAACGCCCAGTTAACTTAAACATTTTCCTCAAACGCACATTAAGTAAACCGAGGTATTAAAAGATTCCCCATTTTTAATACTCGTTTAACTCTAATGGTTTTCAAATTCCACAGAAACAAACTCAAACATACTCTCACATTCAAACCATAATTCACAACAAACACACCAATTAACAAACATCAAGTATGGACACGCCAAATACAACGAACACAATTCAACACAACATGACACCCAAATGCATCAGACTTCATTTACTCATAGTCATACACAATGACTTCAAATTCATTTACCACGAAACATTCATCAATATAAACAAAACCTAACTCTAAGGTTTTACCCGTAACGCATTAGATTCGTTTTTCCCCAAATCGATACATTAAATCCTAACAAATTCCTTCCCACACAACCACAGATAAGTCCCTAATGCAAACTAGAAGTTTGGAAGGAGCCCTTACCTTAACGTTAGCTTCAACGTGGTTTTCCGGTACCGCGAGTAAAGCCGGTCAAATATTCGCTCGCAACGTCGCCTTCAAATTGGTCCCCTAGCACCGTGGCGTGGTAGTGAGCAAATTTCCATTCTAACTCTTCGCGAAGTGAAGCTTGGATCTAGAAGAAATGGAGGGGTTTGTGTTTGGATCTCAAATACCGTTTTTCTTCGTTTTCGAATCAAAGAGGAAGAGTGGATCTCACCCAACCTTGGGTTACTAGTTTTGAAGAAAAGAAAGCGACGAAAATGAAAACGGGAGAAAGGAGGGAAATTGGCCGCGGGTCAGAGGAAGAAGACGATGGAAATGTTTCTTTCAGTT
>NC_021164.2:20661409-20701285 GCF_000331145.2 Cicer arietinum | reverse complement strand
TATATATATATATATATATATTACTTACTTTTAACAAATATCTCCAAAATATTATTAACTTTGGCTAAAAAGCCTCCGAGCCAAAATCCAAAATACACAAAAATACATAAAGCACACCTTAAAATTACGGGTCTTACATTATTCTATTTTATTTTTTTGTTTTTAGCCAATTTAGTTCATCCAATACATGTGTTTGTGTCATTGGATTAACATTTAAGTCATTTTTGTTCTTCCTCGACTAATTATAATCCATATTAATTTGAGAAAGAGTTGTTGGTTTGTTACAAATTTTAGTCATTGTTGAATGCATAGATCAAAATATGTCCACTTGTTTAGGTAATAGATGAATTGGTAATAGATGGCTTGGTACTATGAATTGTGAAGCATTCATGTGAGTATAAGTTCACTTGTTTAGGTAATAGATGAATTGGTAATAAATGGCTTTTCGAAAGGAAGATGAGCATTTAAGTGTAGCCATATGTTTGTCATTAACAATTATGTTTTGTTTATGGAGAGAAATTTTAAAGAATAGATTCATTAGAGGCTCTGTATCACAACATTTCAAATCGAAAATGTATCTTCTCGATTTTTTACATGTGTTACTGTCTGAGCTATCATATTAATTACATTTTATTAGTTCATTTTCTCGAATTGTTATTAGTATCGATTTTCTAGTATTGTCTTTGTGGAAGTATTCGATTCGTGCTTCATAGATTGGAGGTTTACCTTATTCCGTTTTCTAGACGAGTAACTTTTGTTAAAAAACGGAGATCAATCAATCAATAAACAAAGAATATTCTTGGTTTCAGATCAGAGATTGATTGAAAATAAAACAAATATTGTTCAGTAACAATACCAAGAATGTTCTTGGTTTTTGAAAAAACGCAGAATGATTAGAATTTAAAACAGAAAACGTTCTACGTTTTCTACGAAACATGATTTATGCCTTTCAACTCTAAAATGAACGCACACAAATGTTAACTCAGACCAGATGTGAACTCTTGGTCCTTGATCTCAATTTTTGGAGTTAATATTATGCAAATTCAGTTAATGCATGAACTTGCTAAGTGTGACAAGTTTTATAAACATGTCAACAGGATTGTCGCTTTAGTGCACCTTTGACATTCTTGGTGAAATCAAGCATGATGTCTATATGCTTGGCTCTTTCATGATACATTTTATTTTTACTCAAATGAATGGCACTTTGGATGTCACAACTTATGCAAAATAGACTCTTGTGTAACACCAAGTTCAGTGATCAATCCTCTCAGCCAAATTCCTTCATTCACAGCTTTAGTTAGAGCAACATATTCTTCTTATGTTGTTGATAATGCCACTATATGTTGAAGATTAGCTTTCCAACTAACTGTATTGTTAAACACTGTGAACACATATTCTTTAAGAGATATTCTTCTATCTAAATCTCTAGTAAAATCAGAGTCTACAAATCTTTGGACTAGTTTCGATGGTTCTGAACTTTTGTAGTACCCCAAATGTGACACCCTAAATACCAAAATAATATATATAATAATTAATATTATATTTCTATAAAATTTGCAACAGATAAATAAAAATATGTTTCCAAGAAAATAAAAACTTTTTATTTTAACTTAGAAATATCACGTTTCTCAAAAATCGAAAAGAACACTTTAAACTTATTTTCTCCATTAAAATAGTGTAATCTCAATAAGCTTGATTGAAGTATTATTACTTGATTTAATTTAAAAACTTACTAGTACTTCTAAGATTTTTATACCAAAATTCGTTTCAAATTAAATAAGTAAAATACAATTTAAGCCCTTATTCCCGGTATCACCTATCAGAGCGTGGTTCCTCCCAAACTTGCACTTCAAGATTCATTAACCTGTAATAACTGCGATTTCGCAAAGGAAGGGACATGCCAGTCAAACAGAAACAACGAAGGAGGTGAGTTTTGAAATCATGATGACAATATAATACAAGTAAGAAGAATACACAAACAATCATAATAGAACTGTATCATTACACAAACATTCCATCAAGAAAATATCACATTAAAAAGTCAAAATCACTCAAGGAAAATCAATAAATTTCACTATAACAGCAAATCGTCTAAGAGAGATTAACACCACCCACGATACATATTAATCACAACAAAACAATCACAATAAAATGCAATGCTATGCATGAGCTTAGACTCTACTTCACAATGTGGTAGCATTCTAACTCTGAAGTACTTGGTTAGGAGGCTTGATATTATGCCACCATCTCGGTGGAAGGACAATTCAAATTGGCCCTATCCTCATAGATCCCCTCAACTCAACCCGAGACACATACGCGACTGTCGAGGTAAACGTGTGTTGCATGGTAGCTCCCGACATTTGGAGTGCAACCACCAAGTCACCTAGGAATTCCCCACCCGAATACCTCCAAGGTCTAACAATCATGCCTTAAGGCTCGACAGCAGATCGCCACGATCAGGCTCATTCAGTTGTACTTCCCCGAAATCACTAGGCTTGTCAGGCCCTACCTATATGACGACAAAATAATCTCCACTTCACAAATTCTCAATATTTATTTTCTCCCCTCATTGGCCTATGGTACTCCATTAAGACCTTCATCTCAAACACAAATTGGAATCACAATATTCTCATCACAATTTATAACATCATTATCATTAATCACACGTCATCACATATACTCGTCACAATATTATAAAATCAATCTCATCAATCATACAACATCACATAAACTTATCACAAATTTATAACATCATTATTATTAATTATACATCATCATAATCACATAAAACGTATAAAAATGCATCCACTTTTTATTACCACATTACCTAAACATGTCTAATCAAACATATATATAAAATTCATTCGGCATCCAATATCACAATAATATCAAATATCACACATTTAACGATAATAAATCAAACATCACAATAATATCAAATGCCACACATTTAACAAAATTAGATCAAATATCACAATAATATCAAATGTCCAACATTTAACGAAATTAAATCGAATATTACAATAATATTAAATACCATACATTTAACGAATCAATCAACACCTTATAAGTATTTCTATTCCATATTTTAATCTCACAATTTCCATTTTGCATATTAATTAATTTATCAATCAAAGGGGTATTGCCGTACGTAGCGAGCCTCGAATGAATCGTTGGGAAATATGGTTTTCCCGTTCATCTCAAAATATATTATACTCATGAATTCAAACGCTTTCTCATTAATACGATTCCACGATCAAACAGTCTTTGTTCTTTGATTCTTTTTCCTTCAATCGATCTAACTCGACAGTTTATGGATAAACGTCAAAATAAATTATGAGAAGATATTCTAAAAAAACTAAATTCAAAATTCGGTCAAGGAAAATTACCATAAGTCAGAAAACCAATAAATGAATAATATAGCCACTTTTCACACGGTCATTTTGGTGTTGGTTTCACTCAAATCGGACTTACAGTGAAGAAGAACGGTGCAAAATAACGAATTCTATAAATGGAGAAGTCGGGTATTTTAGAGAGAATTTGGGGTTGTTAAAAATCTGGAAAATTATGTTTAATTGACGAGTTAAATGAATAAAATAACATACTCAAATTTGGACGAAAACGGAAAAAGTTTTCTGAACAGTCGTGAGACACCGACATTGATTTCCTATTTAATTCTCACTATTCCCGTTGCTACGTGCGGCTGCTGATGCCTTCCATTTTATTTCTCCTGTAGCTCTAGAATGTGTCTCTTATTTTGTTAGGTTATTATTAACCTAACCTATTGAACCAATTTTATTTCTTAAACGTATTTTTTTATTTTCACAAGACCCAATTAATTACACATTTATTTTAATTTATTTATTTGTCATTAAAATAATATTTTTCAAAATATCATATGAAAATAATTATATTTTGAAAATAGTTAAAATGGAAAAATAAATAAATATAACATCAATATTTTATAAAATGAAGTAATTAAAATAATTAATCTTTTAAAATACATTAATAATCAAAACTCTCATATTCAAAACAATTCCTATAATAATACTTATTTATTAAAATACTCAAATTTAAATATTACCATCGTTAGAGAATAGTCGAAATTCTAAAATCAATAAATATAACATAACACTTTATATTAATTACTAAATCTTAATAAATATATATAAAATCACAATGTCATTACAAGTATATAAAAATAAACGAAATCAAACACAATATCAATTCTATCTCAAGATAATTATTTATAAAAAAAATAACTAAAAATAGAAAATAGTTATAAATAATTGAAATATAACTACGTGCATACTTAACATGAGTCAAGTGCATAGAAAAATATTACATTAATTGGATACGTATATATACACGTAAAATCGCATGAAATCTTTTTCTTTAAAATATTACACTAAAATACTATATTTTTTTTTAAAATATTTCAAATATATAAATAATAAAATCTAATATTTATTATTTATATCGCTCATTTAATTTAATATTTATAAAACTAGAACATCATAGAAAGCACCTATATGACGAAAATTATCCCAAAATTTATCAACATATATTATAAAATAATTTTAACATCAAATTAATTATTTAAAATCCTATTTAATTAATAAAATAATTTATTATAAAATTTGGGGTGTTACACCAAACACATTCTTTGAGTTCCCTTTAGGTACCTTGTAATCCATTTGACAGCTTGCCAATGGTTCATTCTTGGATTTCCCAAAAACCTGTTTGTGACACTTACAACATGAGAAATGTCGGCCCTTGAGCAGAGCATGGCAAACATGATACACGCTATTGTACTTGTATATGGTATATTCTTCACGTCTTCTGCTTCATGATTTGTGTTTGGTTACATGGCTGAAGACAATTTAACACGCTACCAAACCAAATTGAATCAGGTAGTACATAAACCACTTTAATGGTTACACATCATACTAAAAATTGATTTCTAAACTTAAATTATTATAAAAAGTAGCGCTAGTCATTTGGTGTAGAAAAAAATCATTGAGAATTCAAAAAAAAATTCTTAAATTACTTTTCAATAAATCATGTATAAATAAAACAATTATAATAAATCACATTTCTAAAAACAATTAAAAATAAAATAAATCACATGTATTTTTAAAAAACTTTAAGATTTCTAAAATTGCAATCGTACTTTAATAATCATAAACACATTTCTAAATAATTAATCACTATAAAAATTATTATTTTGAAATAAGATTTATACTACATATATAGATAGATAAAAAGTTTTTCAATAAATTAACACTTTCAAAATAGTTCCAACTTATTTTCTTATTTTCTCCAAATTTATAAAACCACAAAATTGTAAATTTATGGTGTAAATTTTCAGCTATTTTAAGTATTAAATCAAATCAATAGTATAGAATTATTGTTATTTTATAAATCAATAAAAATTCAACTCAATTTAATTTCTTTAAAATAATCAAGAATGAATCAAACAAAATTTATTTTTCATTTTTCAAAATAAGTCAACTTTATCTCCTCAACAAGTCATTTTTTTTTAACTTTGAAGTCCTACCACCTCTAATATTCAAGAATTGTTATTATTTTTATTAATAATATGAATTTCCCAATATTTCAAAATTACTGCTAACTTTCTAAATTGACTTCTTTAGCAAGATTAAAACTTTAATAATCACGTATGACCCTAAAGGCAATGGCTATCAATTGATAATTAGTATCATCTCGATTAAATTCATAAAGAAAAAAATTATTTCTAACTATCCACTATAACAAAAGAGCAGTTAATCAAAGTTAGAAATACAACTCCAATCAAAAGGTAATTAACTCAATCAAGTCAACAATTCAAATTAACTCAATAATATAACATGAAAACAATGAAAATAAAAATAATTAGTACACAAGAAAACATAATTGACTAACACTGAACCGACACTCAACCCACTCGGCCTGATTGAATAGATCTGCTCTGATACCACTAATGTGACACCCTAAACCCAAATTATAGAACTTTTGCAGCAGATAGATAAAACCTCTTTTAGAGGGAAACAAAACTTTTACAAGTTATTTAGAATATCACATTTCTCAAAATACATTCGGAACACTTGAAATTTTATTTTTTCCCTATAAAATAGTGCAATCTCAATAAGCTTAATTTAAGTATAATTACCTAATTTAATTCTAAAAACTTACTAGTACTTATAAGGTTTTCATACAAAATGTTGTTTCAAATGAAATAAGTAAACTACAAATGACAACTGTTATTCCCGGTATAACCTATTATAGCGGGGTTTCTCCCAAACTTGAACTTCAAGACTCATTAACTTGTAACAACTACGATTTTGCAAACGCAGTGCCAAGCCAGTCAAACATAAACCGCGAAGATGGTGAGTTTTGAAATCATATTAAAAGTATAAATCAAGTAAGAAGAACACACACAAAATCATAATAAAACTGTATCATTACACACACATTGCTTAAGAAAAATATCACATTAAATATTAAAAATCACTCAAGAAAAATCAATATATTTTACGATAACATCAAATCGTCTAAGAGAAATTATTATTGCATGCGATACCCATTAACCACAACAAAACAAACACAATAAAATGCAATGTTATGCACGAGCTTAGACTCTACTTCACAATGTGGTACCATTCTAACTCTGAAGTACTTGGATAAGAGACTTGATACTATGCAACCATCCCGGTGGATAGACAATTCAAATTGGCTTTGTCTTCATAGATCCCGTAAACTCAACTAGAGACACATATAAGTGACAATCGAGGTAAACATGTATTATAGGATAGCTCCTGACATTTGGAGTGCTACCTCCAAGTCATCTAAGAATTTCCCACCTGAATACCTCAAAGGTTTAACAATCTTGCCTTTAAGCTCCACAGCAGACCGCCACGATCAGGCTCATTCAGTTGTACTTCCCCGTAATCACTAGTCTTGTCAGGCCTTACCTATATGATAATAAAATAATCTTCACTTTACAAATTCTCAATATTTATTTTCTTCCCCCATCGACCTATGATACTCCATTAAGAGCATCATCTTTAGCACAAGATGGAATTATAACTATTTCATCAACTTTGAGATTACTTCAAAATTCTTATCACAAATTTATAACATCATTATCATCATCATCACATAAACTTATCAGAAATTTATAACATCACTATCATCAATCATAAATCATCATCATTATCATCGAATAAACTCATATCACACAATGCATCCATATTTTATTAAAATCTCACATAAACGCATATAATCGAACATATGCACACATTTAACGAAATTAAATCAAATATCACAATAATATTAAATATCACACATTTAACGAATCAATCAACACCTTATAAGTATTTCTATTTCATATTTTAATCTCACAATTTCCATTTTGAACATTAATTAATTTATCACTCAAAGGGCTATTGTCAAACACAGCGAGCCCCAGATGAATCATTGGGAAATACAGTTTTTTCCGTTCATCTCACATTATATTATACTCATGAATTCAAACACTCTTCCGCTTTCGCACATGAATACAAGTCCACAAGAAAAAAGCATTTGTTCTCTGACTCATGTCCTTCAATCGATCTAACTCGATAGTTTATGGGTAAACGTCAAAAATAATTTATAATAACAAACTCTAAAAACTTAATTTCGAAATTCAATCAAGGAAACTTATCATGAATCAGAAAACCAATTAATGGATAATATAGCCACTTTTCACACGATTGTTTTGACGTTGGTTTAACTCAAATAGGACTTACGGTGAAGAAGAACGATGCAAAATAAGGAATTTTAGAAACTGATAAGTCGTGTAATTTAGAGACAGTTTGGGATGGTTAAAAACCCACAAACATGTTTTTATTTGACTACCTAAATGAATAAAACAACATACTGAAATTTGGACGAAAAGAGAGAAAATTTTCAGGAACAGTTATCGACCACCGTGCCAAACGATAGCCTAATTTGTTGTGTTTCCTAATTTCCTCCTCCTTCCAAGCCGTTGCCGTAGCTCCTCCAAATTTATTTTATGTTACTTTATTTACACTTATACCCTCACACACATGGGGCAAGCCCATTAGTTTCCTCATTTAATTTTTTTCACTATTACTATTTTTATTTTGCTAAAACAAAGTTAATAATTATTTAATTTTATTTTTAATACCCTTCCAAACACCATTAAATTTTCAAATTTATACTTGTATTTTTTAAAATAGTCAAATAAAAATACTACCATAGTTTGATAATAGTCGAAATTATAAAAATAAATAAATATAACATCAACACTTTATATTAATTACTAAATTATAATAAGTATATATATATATTAAAAATAAAGGAAATCAAACATGATAATACTACTATCTCAAAATAATTATTTGTAAAATAAATAATTAAAATAAGATATATTTAAAATTAATTAAAAAAAATTAAGTACCTATTTAATATTAATCAAACGCACAAGAAAATATCACATTAATTATCAACTCACATATAAACATAAAATCGCCTACATCTTATTCTCTAAAATATTTACACTAAAATACTATTTTTTAAGGAAAATATATAAAATAATAAAATATAATATTTATTATTTATATCCCTTATTTATTCAAATATGTGCTAGATTAACATATCATAGAAAATACACATATAAAAGAAATTAATCATAAAAATAATTAACATATATAATCTAAAATAATTTTAGCAAAAATTAGTTATCTAGAATCATATTTAATTAATAAAATAGTTTATTATCAAATTTGAGGTGTTATAAATCACCTTTTCCTCTTTGATCCAAGCTTTGTTTAAGTAAAATTTTGGAAGACGAATTTGTTCTCTCTACTAGGGGAAGCTAGTGTACCATTTTGTTTGAAGTAATAAAATCTCCTTGTCCTCCTATTCTTGCAATATTATGGGCATGCTTGTGTTGGGGAAAATAGTGCGATTTTTAGTTACAATCCATTTGTTTTAAGTTCTTGTTGTAGTAAAAAAATGAAATGAACAAAAATCCCTCTTTTTCCTCTCTAAATATTTTGTGTCGTGTAGATAATGTTTTTCCTTTGTTTTTCTACATGGTTTCACATGATGTTCAATTTGATGTAGTATGAGCCACTTGAACAAAAAAAATCCTCTATTTATTGAAACAAATGTGATCTATGTGTGTGAGTAAAGAAGATTTTATTTTGAAATATTCTTGTATTAATGAAGGTTAATTATGATACTTTTGGTGTTAGATTATTTTTAGATTTAAAAAAAAAGGTTAACATTGATTGATTTTCATATGTATTTGAGTTGTGTAATGAGTTGTTTTTAAATAAATGAGTATGAACTGAAGTTGAAATTTTACAAGAAAATTTACAGTTGTGAAAAACTTCAAACTTTAACTAAGTAAAAGAGTTTGAGCAAAAATTTAGATGAAACTTAAAATGTTTAGAGTAAAAAATGTTACTCTTTTAATTACTCTAGGACTGAGTGATATAACTTGAGAGATAAAAAGATTTAATTTTGGAATTATGATGTGGTTGGATAAATTTTGGTGGAGAACAAATTTTTATAAATATTTAGGTTTATGTAGTTACCTCTTTAATGTTGTTGTGGTGATTAAAGAAAAATGACTTTTCTTAGTTTATGCCTTTCAAAAAATAGTTGTTATGGTTGATGATAAAAAATGTATACATGTGATTAAAAAATCTTTGAACTCGTGTTTAAAGGAAAATTAGTGATTTGTGGCTTCAAGTTTTTATATGTGTACTTTCAATTTTTAGAAAAGTTTGCATGATTTTAATTAAAGTTTCAAGTTTAAAGTAAAGGATAAAGTCTTGAGTTATAATTTCATTTTTTTTAAAGATTCCAAGTTTCGTGAATTAAAATACAAGCTTTGTTGATAAGAAAAGAAAAAGAAAAATAATATATTTTGAAAGTATTAAAACTATTTCAAATAGTTAGAACTTTGAAATTAGAAAAATATTTATTGATATTTTTGGTTATGTTGTCTTGAGTTAAATGCTTTTATTGAACATTTTATCTTTAAAAATATAGTAGATCAAACTTGTACTTATTTGGAAAAAAAAAACTGAGTTATGGTAAATTTGAGAAAATTTGTGGTTGTGTGAAAAATTTTGAGAAAAATAATTTAAGACATTTCAAATGATTATTAATTTCTAAAAATATGTTTTTATATGTTGAAAATGTGTATTTTGGTTAATAGTACTACTAATCCTTACTAATTGTAAATTCTTTTCGTAAAATATACTCTTAGAGAATTAGGAGTCAGAAAAGGTTTATAAGGTATTTAAGTCTCATGGACTTATTTGACTAAGTCAAATACTATTTGATTGAAGGTGTTGGCACAAGTGAGATTTTCGTATTTGATTGTGGTAGCAATAGTTTTTGAAGAAGCTATCATTGAGGTATGAGCTCTTTCCAATTTTTAGTTTGCACATAGGGACCATATATGTGTGACTGATGTGTAAATATGTGATGGTTAATATTGATTTGATTATGCATTCATGATTTGATTATGCATTCATGATTTGATTATGCATTCATGATTGATAATATGCTCTATAATTGTTGAGAAAAGGTAAGAGTATGCTCATGCATTTTATAGTTTGTGGTGATCGTGATGGGCCACGGTGTTAGTTGTTACCGTGATGGGCCATACATGGTTCCATGAGTTGATTAATTCATCTTATCCTTACGAGGATTTTTAGTCGTGTAGGTTGTGATAGACTGCACTTTGGTAAATCATGCTGATCTGTGATATGTGGCACTTCGGTAATTGGTACTGATTTGTGAGAAGTGGTACATTTATGATTTACGCCCCTCGATGAGGGTTTGGAAATTCCAAAATCATGTGCACTAGCATATAAGCATTGCCTTAGGGTGCTTGGCATGCGAGTCATGTTTGTTATATTATGACATATGTATATCAATGTTATGTTATTGGTTGGTATCATGTCATAACTGCCAAGTGTTTATTGTTTGTCTTCATGACATAATTGTTAAATGTTAATTATTAATTTTGGTTGACGACCCTTTACATTATATTGGAAATTAGGCTTTTCATCATATGATACCCGAGTTCGTACTACAGACTATTACCCTAACAATGGAAACATCGTTAGACTTTCCGGAATGGCATTTGTCGACTGCTTGGGCATACAACCTCATCTCAAGCAAGACTACATATACAGGTCAGGTCAAAGCTCCCACTTTTGATAGTGAGCTCTTTTGAGATTCCTGCACCACTGAAGCCATTTATCTCGTGGATGGACCGGACCTCTAAGGAGATTGATCCCTCCATGGCTGATGATGAGGAATAAGCTACTTCGAAGAGAGATATTGCGACAGAAGGAACTTGTGTAGTGCGTGGAGGTCGCCTATGTTACTGTAGTTGTACTTATATTTGGTGTCCATGTTTCATTTTTTATGATGTGATCATAGGGAGATAACATTCTCGGAGCAGTACTTCTCATAGCCACAGTGTATTTTTTATTTGCATACTAGATGTTGAATTTATACAAAGTTGTGTTACATATACAACATAAGAATGCCTCAAAGTTCCTATTATCATTATTAAACTTTTCTATATATACTAGACGTGCACTCTTGTGATGCATAAGATTTAAAAATAAACTGCTATACAAATCTATAAAAAAAAATAATGTAGCAATATAAAAGAGAACAACAATCATATAAAATATACTACTCTACAATTGTGTCATTTTGTGAAGTGTATATGATATATAAATACAAATACATAGAGCTATATAAAAATATAGCATGAAATATTTGTGTTTTATTTTTGCATGCAGATATTTTATTATAAGTATAGTTTTTTATATCGCTCTTATAATTATTTTGACAATTTTAACTTTTTAATATGTATTTAATATTTATTTTTCTCTTTCTATCACACGATTAACATATCATATTTATTATATTACTCTATTGATTTCTCTTTCAAGATGTCTATAAGCTATATGAGTGTTCATATATCATTTCTCTTTCACATAGAGTAGTGGTTAATAAGGATTAGAATAATACAATTTATATGAAAAATGATAATCCTAAATATACATTGTCTAATAAATATTTACTTTAAAGAAATTAGAGAAGAAAAAATTATCATTATTATTAGTAATACTAATGATCATTTTAAAACTGCCTCATGTGAGATTTGATATGTTCTTTGAAGTTAGAAAATCAAGCTTTTACCATTGAACTAATATCTCACATACAACAAAAATTTACTTTTATTTGAATTGAATATTTACCCTAAGCTTCCAATATATTGAGCATTATGTCTTATGGGTTTGTTTTA
Organism: Cicer arietinum; assembly: GCF_000331145.2. NCBI lineage: Eukaryota > Viridiplantae > Streptophyta > Magnoliopsida > Fabales > Fabaceae > Cicer > Cicer arietinum. The sequence goes on along the minus strand of NC_021164.2, from coordinate 20,688,930 downwards.
TTTTTCTAGGTTTAGGATTATTTTTCGCACATTGATCTATTGTAGAAAATAGACAAACCATGAGATAGACGGTATCATCTAAGGTCCCGTTTTTGTGGTTCTGATTTTTTTTTTTAATAAATTTTATAAAATGATTGTTTTATTTCATTGACAAAAGAGAATGCTCAAAGTGGTAAGTTAATAAAGAATTGTTGGTTTGTATCAAATTTTGGCATAATCTCAAGGGACCTCTTTTTGTTATTGTTGACTGCATAGATAGAAATCTATATCAAAATATGTTAACATTATTTAATGCTTAATTTCAACAACAAAAATTATTAACTTTTTGGCAAATATATTAGCTTACTTACATCAAAATTCATATTGATTAGAAGAACAATTTATTGAGAGAATTTTAAATATTGAAAAGAAAAGTAAAAAGAATGTGACAAAAATTAGGAGAAGAAAGAATAAAAACGTAACTTGAATAAATATCTCCTAATATTTTGTGGTGATAAAAAATTTGAATAGGATTTTTCAAGTTATAGTCAGACTATTGGTTTTTTTAAATGAAGAGATGAACAAATTACTGATAAATTCAATGTCAATAATAATGATACACTACAACTGTGTCATTTTGTGAACGACATGGTCATTTACACAAAAATACTTTGAGCTATATATAGATGATATATTTTACTTTTCATTAAAAGTGTATATTTTGCATGTGGTAGTAGCTAATAAGAATGTAAAGAATAAAACTTATATGAAGAAATGGAAAACAAAAATAGAGTGGTTAATAAAGATTTATTTTTTAGTAAAAATGTTGACTTATATTTATTTATCTTAAAAAAGTACTATTAAATAAATTACAAATATTTTGTAAAAAAAAAAAAATAAATGACAAATATATTTTATTTTGTCTCTTACTAAGAATGGCTAATCTTATACTTCTCTTTCTTAATAGTAAACATGTCTCTATCTTTCGTTATTGCATTGGATAATATTATTATTTATGTGGATCAAAATGATTTTGTTTTCTAAGTGTTGAAAATGATTTCATTTTACTTAATTGTTGTCATAAGTTAATAAATAAAATGATCTAATGTCCATGGTTAATGTAACACCCCGATTTTTAACAGCGCAAGTGTATTTTTTTTTCAAAACAAATTCATAAAAACAAATAAATAAAGAAGGAAATACTTTTGGATAAATATTTAAATTGTAACACAACGACAAAAGTCAACAACATTTACAAGCAGCGGAATAGTTTTTGAAATAAAAATTCAAAGTATTCAAACATCAAAATACACCGGGGCTATGAGGCCTATCAGACATAGCTCATACACCTAGGGTATTCTCGGCAGACACCTGTACAAAAGCACTACCCCAAGAATTTTAACTCCCCACATCACATCAAAGAGTGGTACATGGAACCCATCAAAATAAAATATCAAGCTGACAATATTGGTATAGGTACAGTCTTCCAAATTAAAATAAACACAACCCAAATAAGAAAGACATCTAGTCCCTATACGTCGGCCTAATATGATCATTCTACAAAAAACTATACATCCCGAGTGATCTTCACGCGCCCCGCAAGATCCTCCTGACACAGCTCCAATCAGGTGTGTCCAACTATATTCCCATCCACAAGGTACTAATCGGTGGGAAGATCCTGGTTCTCATCTAAGGGCAAAGCCCAGATTTCCACAATAGTTGTAAAGGTCACCAACCGAAATTAACAATTAAAACATAACATTTAAGTTTTAAATGCACAAAATAACCTTTCAACTTAGCATGCACCTTAAAAGGGTTTCCATATGCCAAACATGCATAAACGAAGTTGAAAAATGAAGTTTTAAACAAAATTGCACTGTTGTATTCGAATACAACATCTGTGTATTCGAATACAAGGCTGTTTCATAAGTCAGCAGCAAAAACAGCATGTCTGTATTCGAATACAACCTCATGTATTCGACCACACATAAGTCAGTAGCTAAAATAGGATGTATGTATTCGAATACAACCTTCTGTATTCGACTACACATAAGTCAATAGCTAAAACAGAATATCTGTATTCGAATACAACCTTATGTATTCGAATACACATCAGAAAACAGCAAAAAAAAAAAAACAGCAAAATTCAGCTTTTAAAAGGGTTTCGAAATAAATCAACACTTACACACAAATCCAAACAATCACACTTAACAATTATAGCACAATCACCATGACAACTTGAGTTTCGAAAAGGTTTTACAATCAATCACACTTACACACCAATCCAAAACATTCACACTTAGCAATTATAGCCCAATCACCATAACAACTTGAGTTTCGAAAAAGTTTTGCCATCAATCACACTTACACACAAATCCAAAACATTCACACTTAGCAATTATAGCACAATCACCATGACAACTTGAGTTCAAACACTCAATCATAATCTTGAATCAAACATGACTCGCGTGGCAGGCACCTTAATGCAATGTGTATATGCCAAAATGCATGAATGTTGGAATTCCAAACCAAAACCCTCCTCGAAGGGGCGTAAATCATAATTGTACCGCCTATCATAGGCCTTGTACTAATTACCAAGGTGCCACCCATCATAAGCCCGCACGATTTACTAAAGTGTCGCCTATCACAGGCCTTACACTATTTTTTCTAGAGTGCAATCGCTCACAGATCAACACAACTAGAGTGCAATCTCTCACAGATCAGCACGACACGATAATCCCGCAAGGATAAGATGAACCAACTAATCACATGGCATCATCTCGTGGCCCATCACGGTCACCACTATCACCATGGCCCTATCGCGGTCACCATGTACTATGAAATGCATGAGCATACTATGACTTTATCCACAACAATCATTAAGTAAATGCATATATTAAAAGATTCCCCATTTTTAATACTCATTTAACACGAATGATTTTCAAAGTCCACACAGAGCATACTCAAACATTTATTTTTCCACCACACACATCAAATTTAGTCATCAATCACCACAAATTTCCACAAAATTCAAACATAACTCATGCCAAACTAATTTTCACAAAACACACCTCAAACACATCAAATTTCATTTCCTCAACAACACACATACATGAATGAAATTCTTTTTCCACAAAACAATCATCAATATCTCCAAAACCGAACTCCAAAATTTCACCCATAAAAGCATTTAATTCATTTTCCCCAAATCTACACTTCAAACCCAACACATTTATTTTCCACACAACCACAAATAAGTCCCTAAATGCAAACTAAAAGTTTGGAAGGAGCCCTTAGCATAACGGTAGCTTTAACAGCTGAATACGGCACTGCGATTAATTCCGATAAAATTTCCGCTCGCGACGTCGCTTCCAAAGTTAGTTCACTAAAATTACCATTTCACCCATAACCTCTCAAACCATTTGATAAAAATATCCACTCTCGTCGCAACTCAATTGACAGATAAAATTTTCAGCGACCCGAGATATTTTTAACAAAACTGCCCGGTATTAAATTCTTCGTAACATAAGTAAATTATTCTTCGACAAAAGATTCACCGTAATTAATCTAATTTATTTATTGGGCATTAAACTCACAAAATATCATTAACTTGGCTAAAAAGTCTCAGAGTTCAATACCAAAATACATAAATTAGAATTTAAAACTATGAGTCTTACAGTTAATAAGGGAAACTGATGACTCTTCATCATATGCATATTTTTTTTTTATTGTTTTTAGTCTTATCTATCTTTAATCATTAGTTTATTTAAAGAGTTATTTGATATATTTTGTTGATTTTTGTTATTGGGTTGAAATTGAATTATAATTTTATTATTCTCATTTTGACCCTTGTTCACTCTGTAGGCCATAACTTAAGCTCTAGATATCGGATTGACGCATATGAGCAGACGTTGAAAAGCTAAAAATTAGAGCTTCAACTTTTGTTTGGAATAAAAGCTCAATGCCGAATTTTACTGTGTCTAAATTGCAGATTTTGTAATCTGGATTTTTGTAATAATTTTAAATAGCGAGCCACTTGTTTTTAAACCCTAAACTCTAAAGCCCAAAATTGAGCACTATATACTGAGAGTTTTCTTTCTTTTCTACAGAGGGAATTTTAGGATTCAGATTGCTACAAGAAATAAACACTTTTATTTCAATTTAATGGAAGACTAGTTTTATAAGATTAATCCATGAGTTCAGAGTTTTTTCATCCACACCTTGAGATTTAGGTTACACTGTCAATTTCGCTTCATGATTTTATCTTTGTTTATTTGATTATATTGATATTATGATTGTTTAAATTGAATTTCAATAGGATAAATTAAATTCATTTGACAGAATTTGGTTTCTATTTCTAATTTAATTGAATTATAATTTTGCGACACTTGATCGTTAATTGTAATATTTTGATGATTGTGATGCTTAATCCAATCAAAGAAACCAAATTCACATAAGATTGATTATGCTCGTTTGATCAATTCTGAAGTCAAATAAGAATAGAATCACAAATTTGAATTTAAACTCATTGATAGAATCTGTGATAAGTCTGAAACTTGAATTAGTTGATTAATCGTTTTGCTCATCTGTTAAAACAAAAGATCTAAAAAACCTTTTTCAAATTTCAACTTTCAATTTGGTTAATATTATTATATCAGAAGTCCCTGCGAAACAACTCGAGTTATTAACTCTATTTACATTTTATCAATTGTATTTGACCCGTGTGCAACAGCGGATCAAATTGACGCTGTTGTCGGGGACTCTCTGATAACAATATTAACTAGTTTTAGAGTATTACAAACCATCCTAACAATTTTTTTTTCGTGTTTTGTTGCTCTACAGGTCGAATAGGCTTGTGCTAGCTCGTAGGCACGTTGCTAGTAAAAAAACCCGGTTTTCAGGCGACTGTCTCAAATTGTTCCGAAATTTCGCCAGAAAATTAGAAACAAAATCAAAGAATTGGAATCGACGCTCAAATTCCTTTGTTTATACCCTTTTTCAATATTTTGAATTTATCATATTCTCCAAAACATCCAAAAAAAAGTGGTGTTGCTTTTTAGAAATTTTTGGTGGTATTTCCATATTTTTGGGATTTTATTTGATAGGGTTTTCAATTTTTGACTTCAATTTTAGTGATAGGGACATTGTTGCAATTTTCATAATTGTGATTTTGCACTGTCGTGTTATGATGATGCACGACTAGGGCTAGTTCTGAAAATTTGCATTCCCTTGAACCTGAAATAGATAGGACATTCATTTACGTCGTAGACTTAATAGATCTGCTAGTGCTAACGAGTTATAGTCGGATAGTGAAAGTAACATCTTACTGCAAAATATGGATGATGCGAATAATAGAACCTTAAGACAACTTGTTGCACCTAATGTCAATTATAATGCATTGTGTATCACATATCCTGAAGTTACTATACCATTTGAACTTAAATCTTGTTTAATACACTTGCATCTAAAGTCTAATGGTCTTGCAAGTGATGATCCCCACAAACACTTGAAAGTATTCCATGTTGTGTCTTCTACCATGAAGCCTCAAGGAGTGATAAAATACCACCTTAAGTTGAGAGCCTTCCCATTTTCACTTCAAGATGCTGCCAAGGAATGATTATACTACCTTCAACCAGGTTCTGTTACAAGTTGGAATGATCTTAAGAAATTGTTTCTAGAAAAATTCTTCCTTACCTCAAGAGCTGCTTCAATCAGAAAAGAAATATGTGGCATTAGGCAGATTGATAGGGAATCATTACATGAGTATTGAGAGAGATTCAAAAAATTAGTGTCTAGATGTCCTCATCACCAGATTTCTGAACAATTGCTCATCCAATATTTTTATGAAGGCTTGTTGGTACCGATGGATAAAAGCATTTTGGATGCTGCTAGTGGGGGATCACTTGTCAATAAGACCTCAGAAGCGACAAAGGCTTTGATTGAGAACATGTCTATTAATTCTAAACAGTTTATAACTAGAAGCAATTCAGCAGTGTTCACAAGGGGTGTGAATGGAATTCAAGCTTCTTCCCACAAGAATTTAGAAGGAAGACTTAACGAGCTTACATCTTTAGTAAAAAAAATAGGTAAAACCCAAACAATGGTATATGGTATTTGCACTTCTCCAGAGTATCCTACAAATTCATGTCCTATATTTCAAGAAGATCCAATTGTTGATGCTCCTCAAGCATATGCAGCAAATATATACAATCCTCAAGCCAACTATGATCTGTCATCTAACAGGTACAATCCTGGTTGGAGAAACCATCCCAACCTGAAATGGGGGAATTCATATGCACAACAACAACCTAGGCATCAACATCAACAAAATATTCCACAACAACAAAACAATGCACCTTCATTAGAAGACCTCGTTAAGCAGATGGTTGTCCATAATCTCCAATTTCAACAAAGAACATATTGCACCATTCAAAATTTGGAAACAAATATTGGTCAGCTAGCCACTTCAATTAATTAATTGTAGACTTGGGGGTCAAATCAATTTCCTGCACAGTCATTAGTAAATCCAAATGCTCCCATTGTCGGTGCAATTACATTGAGGTTTGTGAAAGCTGTTGCGGTTGAAATACCAAAGGAACCTAAAACTGCAGTGAAAAATAACAAGGATACTGAGGACACTTTGATACTTGAAACTGTTGATGTTGAGCAAAATATACCACTTCCTTTTCCTCAAAGGGAAGTGAAGACTAAAAAATGGACAAGGAAAATAAGGACAAGGAGATCCTAGATACATTTAGGAAGGTGGATGTGAACATTCCCCTTATTGAAGCAATTAAATAGATTGCAAGATATGCAAAATTTCTAAAAGATTTTTGCACACACAAGGGAATGTTAAAAGGTAATGAAAGAGTAGACATGGGGCGAAATGTTTTAGCCCTCATTCATCCCATGCCTCAAAAATGAAAAGATCTAGGAACTTTTTCCATTCCATGTACCATAGGCAATAGTCAATTTGAAAATGCTATGTTAGATTTAGGAGCTTCCATTAATGTTATGCCTACATCTATTTTTGACTCTCTTGCTCTTGGACCTTTATAGAGTACATATGTTACCATTCAATTGATGAATAGGAGGAATGTTTTTCTTACTGGACTTGTGGATGATGTACTTGTTCGAGTTAATAATTGATATTTCCCACATATTTTTACATTCTGGACATGGAGGGAGAGAGAGATAATAAGTTCAATAGGGCACTTATCATCTTAGGCTGACCATTCTTGAAAACTACTAGAACAAAAATTGATGTACATGCTAGAACTCCATCCATGGAATTTGGTAATAGCATTGTAAAATTTGACATATTTGATGTTATGAAACACCCCATGGAAGAGCATTCTATTTTTCAAATTGAATTGCTTGCTAATTTGGTTGATGAAACTTACCTCGATATGTTTGCTACTGATTTTCCTTCATTTTCTAGTTTTGATGATACCTATACTTGTGAATTCTATACAGATACTCAATTGTGCTCTGTGTGTGATGAGATTGAAGCTACCATGCAGATTCATCATTGTGCTGATATTAATATTTCTACTAACATAATTGATTTTGCAGACTTAGCTTCAGACACTGGTATTGTATCATCCATTGAACAACCACCAATTGTAGAGCTTAAACCACTTCCTGAAAATTTGAAATTTGCATATTTAGAAGGAAATAGCAAGTTACTTGTGATTATTTCAACCAAACTTGAAGATGATCAGGAAGACAAGTTGTTGTAGATTTTGAGAAAACATAGGAAGGTGATTAGATGGACCTTGGCTGATATTCCTTGTATTAGCCCATCCATGTGTACGCATAGGATACTACTAAAGGATGGGGTAAAATCAGTCAGGCAACTCCAAAGGCGACTTAACCCATTAATTATGGATGTTGTAAAAAAAGAAGTGACCAAGCTCTTGCAAGCAGACACTGTATACCCCATCTCTTATTGTCATTGGGCAAGGCAGAAGCAAAGAAAAAAAGGTTGTTTTCTCATGGAATTGTATTTGTGTGTGAAAGTGTCGAAATAAGGTAAGGGGTGAGAGATCGTTTGAATTCATGAGTATAATATATTGTGAGATGAACAGGAAAACTATAATTCCCAACGATTCATCAGGGGCTTGCTACGTACGACATTATCCCTTTGAACGATAAATTAATTAATGTGCAAATATGGAAATTTTGAGAATAAAATGTGGAATAGAAATATTTATAAGGTTTTGATTTATTTAATTTTGTTAAATGTGTGGTGTTTGATATTGTTGTGATATTGGATGTCGAATGAATTTTATGTATATGTTTAATTAGACGAGTTTATGTAAAAGGTGGATGCATTGCGATAATTGTATGTGACGATGGTGATGTATGCTTAACAATAATGATGTTATAAATTTGTGATAAGTCTTTGTGATGATGTATGATTGATGATCGTGATGAGTTTATGTTGTGAGATATGATTAATGATAGTGATGTTATGTATTTGTGATGAGAATATTGAAGTAACTCTATAGTTGACGAAATAATGGTGATTCGAATTTGTACTTGACATGACAGTTTTAATGGAGTATCAAAGGCAAACGATGTATTAGGAAACAATGAGAGTCATAAATTGTATTTTACTTATTTAATTAGAAACAACTTTTTGTATCAAAACTTTTAAAAAAATATTGGGATCTGCAATAAGAATTAACCAACAAAATAGAAAAACTAACAATTATAGAAAAGGAAACTAAATGGAGAACGTTTTTGGTTTTTTGCTGAAAACGAAGAATGTTATGAGTTACCAGAAAGAAAAGTTTTTCTTTTTGCAGTTTTGAAAAAACAGTTTTTCAATCAAAGTAAAAACAAACAAAGAAAGAAAGGGAAATAATAACACCTAAATTTGCGTGTTCGAATTCAATTGATGACACCTACGTCACGGGAAAGCAAGAAAGACAATCCACTATTGAGATTTGAATTTTACAAGATTAAGCCACTTCAAGATTGTTCACCTAGTTTCACTAGTTTTCTCTTTTCTCACAATCTCTCCTTTTCTCCCTTAATCATTTTTCTGATTTCCTACAAATCATGAATTGCATATTCCTCTCTTCTCTGCAATCATTGCTACAACAACTCATTACAACTTACTACCATGCATTTACAGTTATAGTATTTAAAGACAAACTTCTTAACTAACTATAATTAACATTGTCATAAGTAAATTTAGTTATAACTAACTCCAGGTTGTTATTGATTTGAGACATATTTACACAATTCTCCACCTTGACTCAATTTTAGAATAATTCAATCATTGTCGTTGATGACATTGCCTCAGCTTTACTCTTTGTCGAAAAGCCAACTATGTCCAAGCAATGCTTGAGCTTAGTTTGTAAAAGTGATTTGGTGAAGGCATTAGTAGGATTCTCCTTAGTTGCAATCCTTTTGCACTTGACTTCTAGGATGATTATTCTTTAGAGATAAGGTTCTTTTGGTTTATCATAAATTTTCTTTACCAAATTAATCTTATTCAAAGCACGAACAAATTGTATTTTCTTAATTTTTTTTTCTTTTTTGGTATTAAGATGGTGGTTACATTTTAATAATTAAAATGTAATTAAAATATTGTGATGTATTTAAATGTAATAAATTATCAATAGTAACTTAATATGAAATTAAATTTGTAATAATAAATTTGCTTTTTATTATTAGTTTTTTAATCGTAGAAATGCGTGCAAAGTTATGATATAAAAATTATAGAGAATGATTATTCTTTTAGAGACAAAGTTAGTGTTTTTGGTTTATCAAAAGTTTCTTTCGCTAAGGTCATCTTATTCATAGTATTTTCTTAATTGTTTGTTATTTCTTCTTTTTGTTTTTGTTGAGTAGTTATCTTGTCCTCACTACTTTTCAAATTTATTTTTTATTTTTTTATGTATGCGTTAAGCCAAAAAAGTATTGTCTGAATGAGCTATTGATGTGAACTATAAACAAAACTGCACGAAACCATGTTTTCATATGATATTGGGTTAGTGCTTATAACAGAATTGCTACCAAAATAAATTTGATATGTTATTTGACATTGTAATCTCTTGGCTAAAATGATTCGTAGTTCTTTTTTATATCCAACTATCTATTATATATAGTTAAACTAAAAAGGTTCCACAATCTCACATTTCCCAATGATATTTGGGGTGAGAGCTGAGAAACCATATTTGATTAGATTTGCGTAGATAAAAAAAAAGAGGAAAAATAGAAGATGGATACATTTTAATTGTTGAAAGAAAATGACCTGATTTGACCTAAGTAAGGAAGTCACAAAGAGGTTATACAATTTCAAATTTCCTATTGATACTTGGGTGAAAAGTGAGAACCCATGAACGATTTAATGTTTTGTAAAGGACAAAATTTTGTATCTAAAGTGTGTTCTCCATCAAAGTTTAAGAAGGAATCTAAAGAACGATTATTGGGATAATGTAAGATTAGATGTATTTTTTACCAACTAATTTGTATATACAAAGTAAGAAATGAAGGACACCGAAAGTTGATTGATGTGAGAAGATAGTAAAATAATTATTTTCATGAAGAACTTTTGTATTCGAGTTCTCAACATATGTCTATGATGATGTGTGAGATGCAAAAGCTAAAATGAGAAATAAAAGGTGTGACATGAATTGTAGAAGCATATGAAGGGTGTCACATAGGAATATAAGTGATGTGGCACATAAGTGTGTGATGTGTCATTCAATAGAGTTGAGTGCTTGTTTAAATATATTATAATAGATTTTTCATTGTTTTATGGTTAAATTTTAAATTTTTTTACTACCAATTTTGTTAAAAGTAAGAGAAATATAATTATCTTCTTATGTTGATGGGTCTTTGCGGAGACTGTGGGTATCCATGGGGATGGAGACGAGGTGACCTTTTTGAATGGCAGGGACGAGAAGCAGCCCCACCTCGTTGACATCCCTACTTGAATTTAACAAAATTATAAAATATATTTAAATGTGTCTTTTATTACTAGTTTTAATCATCAAATGTTTTTATAGATAGTTTAATCTTCAAATGTATGTTCTATGAACCAATTAATTTAATTTTTTTTAACAAAAAACACACTTAAAATGAATTTAAACTTAACATGCATATTTTTTTTTTAATATGAAATTTTTATCAATCTCATCCATTTGTTTTTCTTCCGCGTAGCTTGGGTTCGGGTTCCGGTTGGGGGTGGATGGTTAAAAATGAGTTGGGCTTGGGCCCCTATTATTTTTTGCATCTTCTTTAACAAAATTAAGTATACCCAGCCATGAAAAATATTAAGTATACCCAACCATCAAAAATTCCAAATTCTAACTTATTATTCAAAAAAAAAAAATATAAACTTTCAAAATACAAAAAAGTAACTTTTTTTTTACATTTTCGAAACTTTTGATAAATATGAAAGCTTCAAAACGTAATTTTCTAGGATTTTTTTGAAAATTTCAAAACTTTTGAGAAATTTGAAACTTTCAAAATGTATTTTTTCATAAATCATCAAAACTTTCAAAACTTTCTTTAAGTTTGAAACACAATTTCTCTAATTTTCAAAGGTATCTATAAGTTTGAAACTTCTGAAACACAAATTTCGAGAAAACATCAAAATGTTCGAAACTTTGAAATTTTTGAAGTAATAGAATTTCGAAAATTTCATAAAATTCAAAACTTTATAAAGTTTCAATTTAGATGAAATAAGTATTTTAATAATAATTAAATTTAAAAAAAATGGATTTATAATATTATTATTAATTAAACTTAGTATACTTTTTCAAATTAGGTATTTGTAGAGTTGAGGTTCCTACTTCACGAATGATTAGAGATTCTACAAAAAAATTCACCACTAATCAGATATTATTACTGATAATTCACCACCCATGAAATTTTTGTTATAGATATAAATTGATGTTTTATTTGAAACATATTTTGTATGTATTTTCCTCTCGAGAAGCTGTATTTGAATGGGCAAAAAATATTGGAAGGCAAAATGGAATTTTAATTATTACCATTTGATCAGATAAAGAAACCAGAAAGAGAGGAAGAAAAGACAAATTAATTTTGGGATGCGAAAGAGGTGGAAGATATAAATCAAAATCAATAGTAACTTGTACTCACAAGGAAAGTTGTCCGTTTAAACTAAGATGTTTACTGTTGAGTATTGGTGAAATATGGAAAATTAGTGTTCGTTGTGGAACACACAATCATGATTTAGTGGATACTATAACCGGTCATTCATATTTGGGGCGTTTAGACGAAGAAGAAAGAAAATTTGTCAATGACATGGCAAAGTATAAGCTTGCACCAAGATTCATTTCGAATGCATTGAAAGAGAGAAATAAAGATAATTTCACAATTCCTAGTCAAATATATAAAGCAAAGAGTACTTATCGATCATCGTTGAGAGGTTCCTACACAGAAATGCAATATTTGTTGAAGTTAATACAAAAAGAAAATTATGTGCATTGGACTAGAAGACAGGAGAATTCAGATGTTTTGGGAGATATATTTTTGGACGCATCATGATTGTATAAAGTTTTTAAACATGTTAAACATGTTTCATTTTGTTTTGATATTTGATAGCACATAGAAAACAAATAGATGTCGATTACCATTACTTGAAATCGTCGGTGTCCCATCTACTAGTTTGAAATTTTTGGTTGGGTTTGCTTCCTTGGAACAAGAGAGACAAGGTAACTTCATCTAGGCATTTGAATAGGTAAGACAATTGCTCGTCTCTGAGAATTTAATTTCTAAAGTTATTGTGACTAATAGAGATCTTGCCATGATGAATGCTACTTGTGTTGTGTTTCCTACTTCAATTTGTTTGCTATATCATTTTCATATTGAAAAAAATGTTGGGGCAAGATGCAAAAATATGGAAAAAGGATAGACAAGATGAAGTAATGGATTTATGGAGAAAAAAAAATTGTATATTCGACAAGTGTGGAGGAGTATGGTTGATCCGCTGTCGCACACGGGTCAAATACAATTGATAAAATGTAAATAGAGGTAATAACTCGAATCGTTTCACAACGACTTCTGATATAATAATAATAACCAAATTGAAAATTGAAATTAAAAAGGGGTTTTTTAGATTTTTGATTTAATAGATGAGCAAAACGATTAATCCACTTATTCAAGTTTCAGACCTATCACAGATTCTATCAATGAGTTTAATTTCTAATTTGTGATTCTATTCTTATTTGACTATAGAATTGATCAAACAAGTGTAATAAATCCTATGTGAATTTGGTTTCTTTGATTGGATTAAGCATCATAGTCATCAAAATATTACAATTAACGATCAAGCTTCGCAAAATTATAATTCAATTAAATTAGAAACCGAAACCAAATTCTGTCAAATAAATGTAATCAATCCTATTGAAATTCAATTTAAGCAATCAACATATCAATATAATCAAATAAACAAGAATAGAATCATGAATCGAAATTGACAGTGTAACCTGAATTTCAAGGTGTTGACGAAACTCTCATCTCGTGGATTAATTTTATCAAATTAGCCTTCCATGAAATTAAAATAAAAACTATTTATTTCTTGTAGCAACTTGAATCCTAATTTTTCCGTCTTAGAAAAGAAACTAAACTGCCAATATATAGTACTTGATATTGGGCTTTAGGGTTTAAAAACAAGTGACCCGCTAATTAAAATTATTACAAAAATCCAGATTACGAAATCTGCAATTTAGACCCAGTAAAGTTTATAATTGGTCTTTTATTCCAACACAAAAGTTGTAGCTCATATGTTTATCTTTCCAACGCCTACTCATATGCGCCAATCCGATATCCAGAGCTCAAGTTATGACCTATAGAGCGAGAAAGAATTAAAATACAAATAATAAAATTAAAATGCAAATAATAAAATTATAATTCAAATTCGACCCAAAGTTTAGAAACAAGCTAAAAATATTAATCTAAGCTATAAAGAGCTTTTAAAATACCAAACTAAAAAACTAAAAACATGTGCTCAAATGCTATTATCAATGATCATCATTGGCAATACTTTGAGCTAGTGTGTGCTGATATTATCCTTTTTTGTTGATTATGTGAAAGATTCATGGTTGACACCTAAAAAATAAAGATTTGTCATGGCTTGGACCAATAGAGTGCTGCATTTGGTGAACAATACATCTAACATGTATTTTTAAATTATGATTTGTTTAATTTTAGAAAATATGATTTACTAATTTATGTGATTTGTGTTATTTAATTTATTTGTAGAGTTGAGTCTTCTCATTGGAGATTGAAAAACATGCTACAAACTAGTTTTGGTGACTTGTGTAAAAGTTGGGATATTGTGAATATGATCTTGAAGAACCAAGTTTGTATCATTAAATCGTCTTTTCAGAAAACCATCCTCGATGTTGAACACGAGTGTAATTCATCATTTTTTGAAAGTATACATCACTATGTATCAAGGAAATATTTTTTTAAAAAAAAATTGAGAAACAATTAAAGAGGGTGAATATTGTAGGTACTGACAAAATAAAATGTGGTTTCTCAATCAGAACAACTCATGGATTACCATGTGTTTGTGAGTTTGCAAATTTGCATATATCTGATAATGTTATCCCTTTAGATAGCATTCATGTTTTTTTTTGAGAAAATTTAGCATTGAGCATGAATTGAAGGATGCATAATCTTTTTCAGAATATGACTTTTCAGAAGAGATGGAAACTATGAAAGCATACATGAAGAAATAAGATATTGTTGGTCAAAGGATATTCAGAGTAAAGGTGCGTGAACTTGTATTTCCACATACAACATCAATACTTGCACCACCTGATAAGGGGAAATAGAAAGGAGCTAGTCAAAAGAAAATAGAATTTGATACTTCTTGTGATCCTTCATATTGGGAGTTTGTTGATGCATCTCAAGAATCTGCAAAGCAACTATCTCAACGTTCTTCCAATCTACCAGCATATTGTTCTACAAGGCAATCATCTCAAGAAATTGCAAGGCAGCCATCTAAGATACATTTTCCTACTTTCATACATCAATATATTGAGGAAATAATAGATGTTGTGCTTGATGGAAATTATGGGTTTCGTGCAGTTGCAGCATTGTCAGGTTGAACTGAAGAATCTTGGCCTTTAGTTCGAAAACAATTGGTTAAAGAGATCAATCTACATCAAGACCTTTATTCAAATGTTTTCGATGACAATTTTGAATTAGTACGGAACTCATTGAAAATTTCAAGATTGGTTGCTCAAGAAAAAGATAAGTGGATGATTATACTAGACTTGGGTTACGTGATAGCCACACGATATAATGTCATATTGGTGTCTTTGTCTCGTAATCTGAATATGACATTCTTTTCGTTAAACAAAGCACCATAAAAAGATTCTTCTCTTATATCTTTACTAGCATTCGTCAATGAAAATCATAGGGTACAAGTAAAATTTATAATTGGTAGTATTGTTTAATAAATTAATGTTTTATATTTTCTTGTTCAAATAAATTAATGTTTTATATTTTCTTGTTCAGATTAAATTGAAGTCTGATTGTCCTTTGCCACCTACCTCACAAAAATGGAGAGACTTTTGTAGTGAGTGGACAAAGACATGGGAAATAGCTTATTTAGGACGTATTAAGCATTGGAAACACATTGATCCATCATTTACCAAATCATCTTGTATTTCATTAAATGAAGATTAGAATATATGTTTGAACATTTTATCATTTACAAAGTTGAATGTATGTATTTTTTGGTAACGAGTTAAAGTTGAACATGTAGACGAACTCAAAATTAATGAAACTCAAAATAAAAATTCATAAATAACACAAAATATTAAAATAGAAATTCATGTTCAGTATTTATCATACATAACACAATCATACATAATACATAACACAATCACTAATCATCGCCTGGGAACATGCGGCCTAACTCACTTAATATGTCATGAACTTCACCAAATGAAGCTACCAACTCTATGGACCTACATACAAGCTCAAATGCTCTACGGTCTCATGCCGATGATAGATCAACATGTACAAAATATGATGGACCATGTGCATCATTAGGTGGACTCGAAGGTGCAACAACAATATATGGAGGGAGGATCATAGGATGTGAAACATTTAAGTACTATGCATAGTAGTCTGCAGTGACCTCTCCAGAAAGGCCGTTATACATGCTCTCATAGTAGTCTTCCACTCCCAATCTATATTGTTCAGCACCTGAGGAATGTCACACGGAATGCACTGAATACGCCCAAATTGTCAAAGACATCGCTCAGGCAGATATGGGACTAAGACTCCACCACATCAAAGGTATTCGAAGAACATCAAAATTGATGCAAACGGATGATTAGCTCGATCATCATCATATGGTGTAAACACTACATCCTCGAGCAACAAAACATCAACTCTCTACCGATATGTCATTAGTCCACCTTCAACAACATTTTTTGCAGTCCTCCTACATGCTCTTGGAAGATGTGCAGAAACTGCTCGTAAATCTAGCACTGCACCAAAAATAAATAAATAAATAAATAAATAAATAAATAACACAACATTACAAATAAATAATTAAATAAATAAGTAACACAACTTAATAAACAAATAAATAAACAATTAAATAAATAAATGACAAAGCTTAATATAAATCATATACCTATAATAGGGTCATGTAACCTCTCAACTATCGAGTGTCATGGACAACTCCATCTCCCAGATTGTCATATAGGACAACCAATGCTGCGGTACCCCATGAATAGTCCTGGCAATGATCTAAATGAATAAACAAAATAGCGTATTTCGCCTCTGCACACATATATGTTTTATCGGTGAAAATAGTGTTGCTAACTAAATGCAACAGGTGCATTCTAGCAGCACACTCAAACATGTTACCTTGAATGCAAAGACTATATAAATCACGCAACCATTAAAGTCTATATTGCGCACATTTACTATAATTAATCTCAGCACATGATTCCTCCCATGTTGCACCTAAGCACTCATGTGCAGCTCTTGCATCGTTATCAGTGTTCATATTCACAAGTGCATCAAAAAATTTACCACAGGATGAGATGTGAAGAATAGTCGTGCTTCTCCAATGGGATGGTCATCTCTCCAAATGGAAAATAAAATGAGTTGGTCACTCTATGCTACCTTTCAACAAAAGCAGATATCATACCAACATCAGCCATATTGAGGTAAGCTGAAGACATACATAGCAGCTCAGACTCCCGAATCCAATATTGTACAACGTCTGGCACAAGAACTTCAGCAACCTTCTTCAGCTTCAACCCATGAGCAATAACCTTTAATGACTCACGATCCTGCGATTAATTAAAGAACATAACAATAAACACTTATTCTTGTTTAAATAAACAACTAATTAAATATAATAAATACTTATTCTAAATTTATTAATTAAAATATATTTCTCTTTCCCATATCTTCCGAGCCACGTGGTGTTCATATTGTGTCAACATAGATGTCACCACCGGTCCTCCGGGGAATCCGAGCTACTGATCCTACTCAGACTCAACATCATTAGCATCATCATGTGTAGGCTCAGCATACTGCTCCTCAACCTGCTCTATTTATGCAAGCTCAGGGACATCCTCCTCCACCTGTGCAGGCTCAATGACATCATCCTGAACATCCTGTCTACGACGACACTGCCTAAGTGGACGGTTTGCTTCATCCTATCGTTTATTCAATGTTGTACGTGGAATTCTCTATGCTCCATCACCACTATCACTTTTCACGCTTTGTGCAATGTTGCAAATGATTTGGCCAACGACACCTCTCATTCTAGACACTTCAATATATCAATAATAAAAAACTAGAAAAAAAATTAAATAAACAAAAAAAATAACCTCGGAACTTTAAGATTTTTCCTAAATTTTCGAAATTGATTCGGAATTTTCATTGAAGGCCAAACTTCCGAACCTATTTCGAAACTTTCCCTGACTTCCAAAGTTTCAAAACTTTTGAAACATTTGAATGTTTCATATTTCTAAAAATCACATTTCGAAAATTTCAGAAAGTTTCGAAGGTTTGAACATTTTGAAAATTTCATGTTGATAGAAACTTTCGAATGTTTTTAATATTTGGGACAAAATGCACTT
This sequence comes from Cicer arietinum, assembly GCF_000331145.2. NCBI lineage: Eukaryota > Viridiplantae > Streptophyta > Magnoliopsida > Fabales > Fabaceae > Cicer > Cicer arietinum. Next base: position 20,670,838 of record NC_021164.2, on the reverse strand, counting down.
CAAAAGATTCATGTGGATAGAAACTTTCGAAAATTTATGGGATCTGGAAAAAAATATCATTTCAAAAATTTCATGTTGATAGAAACTTACGAACATTTCGAAAATTTTGGTTTCGAAAGTTTAAAATTTTCAAGGGAGTCTTAAATTTGTGTTTCGAAGGTTTCAAATGTTTGAAGGTTCGCAAATATGTGATTTAGATAATTTAAAGTTTCGAATGAAATGGGTGAAAAAAAGGGAAGGTAAATTTTTTTGAGGTTTTTATAGATAACATGGACAAAATGGTATTTTCAATGGGGATAGGGGTGTGAAGTGTAGGTGGGGGGTACATCGTACAATTCCCAAAATAATTTGATCCTAGATAGTTTTTATATATAATACAACTTTGATCCATTAAAAAAAACTAGTCCAACATGTGAATCATACTTCACATTTGTTTTATATATTCAGTTTTTCTAAATCACGACTTTCAATCACTATTTTTTATAACAATATCAATCAAAGTGTTGTATTATCATCGTCCTCAAGTACATGGCATTTAACATTAGCCATATAAAGTTTAAGGCTAATATTAAATAAAAAATTCATCAAAGCAACATAAGTCACAATCACATGACAACCTAACCAATACTAGGTGATTTCAACAACATGAATATTTCTTCTTCTGCACACATATAATACAAATTATAAAGAAAAAATAACATCAATAATTAGTGTTCAAATTAGAATGAATAAAATAGTAGTTGGTTGTTTGGCTATGCTATGATTGATGATGGATCTTGTGTGACTCAAAAAAAAAAAAAGGCAGGCTATAATAAATAAAAACTTCACATAATTACAAACAAAACATAATTATGAAAGGGCAAACTGAAATTTGACCTTTAGTAATTTTAACACAACCTAAAGGTTGTGACTAAGAGGAAGAAAGTGAGCCACTTTGAGCTGAGCTTCCATTTAAATTTGTGATACATTAAAAAATAGTGAATTATCATGTCAAACACATATAAACATTACAAATAACAGTGAATACCATTTTTTTTAAAAATAAACAGCTCACATACTAGTACTTCCTCTGAAATTTCATACTCCTCATTAAATATGAAGTCTTTAAATTGGTAAAAAGATGATTTCAACCAGTTTTGGGGGCAAATTAGAGCCTCCGCCACTTCTGGGTTTAGAGAGCTTCTATATATCTCTAAAATCGTACCCCCAGTACTGAAAACACTCTTAGAAGCCACTGTAGAAATTGGTGTAGGCATAATGTCTCTTATCATTTTATACAAAATTGGATACCTACAAGCATTGTGTTTCCACACATTAGAATCTCAAACATTTCTAAAATCTCCATACACTTCGTATTAGTGTATCTCTCAAAGCTCATTTTCAACATCAATTGAATCACTTTCCTTTAAAAAAAATTAAAAAGCATTTTCCTGTTGTAAGTGTACGCTTGTGTGACCAACAACAATTGTTTCACCAGGGGAAACAAATGCACCAGCACTAGAAGTTGAAGAATTAGATGTTGTATCATAAACATAGTTATACCATTTGTACACTTTAGTAAGATTATCATGTATGCTTGTCAACAAATCTTGTTTAATTGGTTTATCACCATACATATCATTGAAACACCAGTCCACATACCTTAACTTGTATTAGGGATCTAAAATAACACCATAGTAAAGGAGTTGATTTATGTTAGATTCATTGCCCCAATATTTGGTGTACTTTGCCAACATGTGTTTCACCATTGATGCTAAACAAGTGTTGAGGTTCATGGATGACCGCTTACGTTCAATAAATATGAAAGCTAATTGGGAAAAAGTAGTATGCAAACTTGTTTGTCGGAGGTTGAAAACACTTTTGTTGCATCATAAAAATACTTGAAAAATTTAACAAAGCATTTGCCTTTTTCCCAATCATCATTATTGGGTGAGTAAGCTTCTATAAAGTATTTCCTATAGCTTGCATCCTCTTCTTCAAGCTTTATCAAAGGTTGGTTAAAATTTTGTAGCCTCTTCTAACATCAAATATGTTGAGTTCCACCTAGTTTGAACATGAAGACACAACAATTATTGGCTAGCAATTCCTGCAAATTTTATATATTCCTTAAACATTGCAGTCATATGTGGTGAAGATCTTATAAACCTCACAACAATTCGAATTCAAGAAATTGAAGAGTCAACGTCTTTCAATCTTTTCATCGCCACCAAGTTTAGTATATGAGCACAAAACCTCATATGCGAAAAGCCTCGTCCATCAATAGCCTATTCATGTTTTTTTTAATCTTTTTCTTCAATAATCCTATTGCGACATCATTTGATGATATATTATTAACCGTGTCTGTAAACACATTTCTAAGTCCCTACTCCCTCAATACCTCTTCAAGCTTTATACCCATTTTCAGACCTTTATTATTTGAATGCACACAACAGCTAATGATTCCTTTTTGGCAATTCCACTCATTATCAATAAAGTTGGTCGTGAGGGTCAAATAATTAAGATTTTGATCTGAAGTCCAATAGTTTGTAGTAACAGCCACTCTACTACAGTTAGATTTGAAGAACCCTTTCAACCTAATTTTTTCATCTAAATACAAATCAAAACAATCTCTTGCTACAGTACATCTTGATGGTAGGGCAATTTGGGGCTACAATTGATTACATAAGAACTTAAATTTCTGCCCTTAAAATGCTTTAAAGGGTTGCTCATCCAAAATGATAAAACATGCAAAGCATTTCTACATGCTTGAACATTAAATCTAGAGCTTGCTAAAACAAAACTAGACCCTCACTTGTTTGAAATTGTAAAATAGTTTGGTTAAGGTGAGTTTCTATTTTTAAAGGATATTCTATTCATGTTGTTAAGTGATGCTATGTGTTCGAAGTACCATGTCTCTTAGCTTCATAAAAATTCCTTGGATGGTAGTATTTACAAGCAGCGGTTCTAATTTCACAATTAGGAATTTCATTAAAATGATCTCAAACCTCATAAGTTTTTCTAGAACCAACTGGATTGCTTTTTCTCTTCTTCCCAACTGGAGGAAGAGTAGTTGCAGGTACACATTGTTCAATAGGTTTATTTCTAGCTTTAGCAAGTCGGTTAGGAGAATGATTAGGCGAAGGCTACTCCATCATTGAAACCAGTTGGTTAGGTGAAGGATTAGGCAAAGGTTTAATTTGATGAAGTTTTCTTAATTAATTGTTCAAGTTCTATATAATTATTTATCATTCAACTTTAAGTATTTTGGTGATCTATTAGTGAAACAACTCATATGGTTTGGGCCTTTCACAACTCATATTCTATTTTTTAATCAACGATTTTATTTGATTAAGTCTTTTTTATATGAAACAACTCCTACTATAGGACTGTAGAAGTTACTTTAGCAGGAAAGTAACAACTAAGTGATTAGTCAGTTAGTTTAGTAATTGAGTCACTTGTTATCATATAAAATTCATACAAACTGAAACATGTTTAGCTCATAATCATATTATTTTAGCATAACATAAAATTTCATAATCATATAAGTTCATAATCAAATTCATACAAACTGAAACTCATAATCATAAAACATAATCTTATAAAATTCACTTTGTCACTTACAAATAGTGTAGAACTTCAACAAACAAATAAATCATATAAGTTCTTATAAATTCATATAAACTTAATCATGTTTAGCTCATAAACACGGAAAATACAATAGACAAGTTAACTCATAAACATGTTTAGCTCATAAATATGCAATAGACTTAATTACCATAAGACATGAAGCATGAAGCAAATAATTAGCATGTACTAGACAATAGACAAGTTAAATTATTCTTAAAAACCATGTAGTCTAAACATAACATACACAATGTATTTTCAACAAGTTGATTAACAAAATATTTACAAATTACAGTTTTCTGACCTTGCTCATTGCATGATACTGCCTCATTGGCCTTGCTTCATTATTCCAAACCAACAAGTTCAAAAAACACCAAGTAAGTATTTAGTACAATCTACATCCTAGCAATATTTAATTATAAGAAGAATAAACAAGGTAAGTATTTAGGATAATCTACAACTACAAAGAATAAACATATCAAACATAAAAGTAAAAAGTAAAACTATAAAGAATAAACAGAACAAACATGAACATGAAACCTAGAAACGAGAAACTTACTTAAAATAGAAAACATAGAAACTCAGAATAAAAAAACTTACTTGAAAGTTTAACCTAAAGATTACCTAAAACCTTAAAAAGAATAAACCTGTCAAACATGAACATAAAACCAGAAACCTAAAGTCAGAAAATACAAGAACATAAACATTAAAACAGAAAATATAAAGAAATCATATATTAACCTTAAAAACACTAAGAACTCATAGATTAAACTTAAAAACATAAAAGATAAATTAAGAAACCTTAAAAGAAACCCAAATAAACTAAACTTCTCTAAAGGTTCAACAAATAAATGAGATATGGACAACCTCTATATTATCAATATATAAACATAATGGAAACATCATAAAATAAATGTTAGTGAAAGATATCAAACCCTAATAGGAAAAAAGTAACTATAATAGAAAAAAGAAAACCAAAACACAAAAACATATAATACGTTTCAAAAAATAGCACAAATAGGTTCTACATCGAGTAGTTATAGAAGAAAGAACTATCTTTTATGATAAACATTGAATAAATTTTCTGAAATTGTAGGTTAGGGTTTGGTAAAAATTTCAAAGAAAATTACGTTACAGATAGAGTTCGATACATGTTTGATTTATAGGCTAAAGGGAGACAGAGGTGATGCTGTCGACAACGATGGTATCAACCTGAGACTCTAAGCGAGTGCGAGAGATTGTGTGTCACTGTGTTGTTTTGTGTTGAGTCGATTGACTGTTGTTGAGACAATTTTGCCAATTACATCAAGTTCATCACTTTTTCACAATGACATATATTTCATGTTTCACAGATAACTCTAAAGGTTCACTCGATCCATCATCATGAAAATTTAATTAACTTCACCAAACATGAATATCGTCTAACGGAATGGGACGTGGGAATATACTATACTTGGATATTTAACATGCACAAGGTAGACACTCAGACTTATCAATACCTACATACTTCACGCAATCATACTATGTCGTAATGTGATCAATTGCATTTTTAGACACAACACCATGAAAATATGCATACAATCTGCTACTATGTCGATGCACCTATTGAATGATGCTCTTTTTATTTAACAGTTAAAAATCCCAAAGCACCAAGATACAGATCAACCAAAATACAGGAATTTTATTTGTTAGACTATGTCAATGCATGATTCCGGAATATCACCACCTTGTAGAGCAAAGAGTCCTACCATTGGACAATGTCCCATCGTTGGACTTGTCCCACCGTTGGAAAAATGCACTTCAGAGTTTCATGTTCAGTACTCCACCATTGAGTATTCTTCTGAATCATGTTGCCTTTGAAATGAACTGTCGTCACGTACTTGTGACTAAGTTCAAGCCACCAATGCATGCATGAATGTCATTGCCTTAGTTAGTAACAAAATAGATCACTCAACCAGAGCGTCCAAGACCATTCAACATTGTCCTAAACCAACCTAGTTTAGACACAAAGTCATCACGTCGAATAATCACCCATTACCAATCAACATACGCAAATCGTTTATCTCATAATATCATTCATAAACATGTAATTCATATAACACATATTTTGAAGATAACATACAAACAAAGCCAATACATAACATCATAGTATATTTATATCACGTATAATTCAAGTAGGAAAGCGAATGGAGTTGTAAGACCCATAATTTTAAAGTACCCTTTATGTATTTTTGGTGTATTTTGGATTTTGGCTCGGAGACTTTTTAGCCAAAGTTAATAATATTTTGGAGTTTTTATAATCAAAAAGATATTTTGATGCCGTTTAGAATTTCTCGTTGATAAATAAATTGAATTAAGTGCGGTGAATCATTTACGGAGAATTTAATGCGTTACGGGTGAAATGGTAATTTAACAAATATCTAGATATTTTGAGATATTTGTTAAGTTATATTTATTATATAGATATGTTTGTTTGGAGGGAAAAAGAAAGGAAAACTAGAAGGAAGGAAAAGGAAAAGAAAAGAATATAAAAAGGAAAGAAGGAAAAAGGAAGAAAGGAAAAAACAAAGGAAAGAAAAAGAAAGGAAGGAAAATCCGATTTTCCATCTTCTTCCTCTGCTACCCGCGACCCATTTTTCCCTCCTTCTCCCATTTTCATTTTCATTGCTTTCTTTTCTTCAAGACTAGTAACCCAAGGTTGGGTGAGTGTTAGAACAAGGATTTCTCGACTCCACTCTTCCTCTTTGATTCGAAAACGAAGAAAAACGGTATTAGAGATTCAAACACAAACCCCTCTGTTTCTTCTAGATCTAAGCTTCATTTCGCGAAGAGTTAGAAGGGAAAGTTGCTCACTACCACGCTACGGTGCTAGGGGACCAATTTGGAGGCGACATTGCGAGCGAAGATTTTACCGGTTTTACTCGCGGTACCGGAAACCCACGTTAAAGCTAACGTTAAGGTAAGGGCTCCTTCCAAACTTCTAGTTTGCATTAGGGACTTATCTGTGGTTGTGTGAGAAGGAACTTGTTAGGGTTGAATGTAACGAGTTGGGGAAAAATGAATTTAAAGTCACTTGTGTATGATTAAGACTAAATGAAGTCTGATGTATTTGGGTGTTATGTTGTGTTGATTTGTGTTCGTCGTATTTGGCGTGTTCATACTTGATGTGTGTTGAAAAGCTTCACACATAATTTTAGTTTTGTAACTAAGCTTAGGTAGACCTCTAACTAGTTGAAGTTTATTCAGTTTGCAAATCAATCTAAGGTTTGCATGGCCTATTCTTTTTGCCAAATTAGTTTTCTTTCATTTACTGACACAAGGCACTTAACCTCTTGTTTATCTGAACTAAACAGACTTATCTTATAAATGTTGTTTTGTCTTTTACCTGTAAAGAGTACAGATCCATCCTTCTGACTAATTGTCTTACATGTTTTTTGATTGAATATAATATTATAATTATTATTATTTAACTGGATAATACTTAATAAATTAAACTTAAGACCTTTAACAAACAAGACATCTTTAATACAAGGAGAAGTACCATTACCAACTGTACCTTGACCAATGATCTATCCTTTTTCCTTTCCTCTAAAGGTCACTATGCCTCCTATGCTCAAAGTTATTTCTTGTAACATAGACTTTTCTCTCGTCATATATCGCGAACATCTACTGACCATGTACCATGATTGGTGTTTTAACTTGATTACGGAGGACATCTTCAACAAGGATAATTTTGTTCTTAGGTACCCAAATTTGGTTGGGTCCAGGTTTGTTAGTCTTGAAAGGTTTCTTGTCTTTCCTTGTATTTAACATTGGACAAGATAATTTGGAGTGACCATTCTTAGATCTAACAATACACAAGATATCAGAGGAAAAAAGTTTAGGTTCAGTTACAGTTTCTTCAAATTTTATACCTCTTTTACCATTTCTACTAACTCCATAAATCATAAAAGTATATTTGCTTCTTTCCATACCATTACCAAGAAAATATTTAAATACTTCTTCATGCTTATCAGAGTTACATGTGGTATTTCCAATTGATGTTGAACTATAATTACTTTTGAAAGTTAGATTTTCAGCCTTAAGTTCAGCAATATCATTTTTCAGATTTGCATTTTTTTTTAAGTTCAATAATATCAGTTTTCAAAGTTGCATTATTTGTCATAAGTGCAGTAATATAAGTTTTCATATTTGTATTCTCTATTTTAAGTTCAGTAATATCACCTTTTAGATTTGTATTTTCTTTTTTAAATTCAGTATTTTGATTCTTTTAAACATTAACTTTTTCAATTAGATTTATATTTTCTTTCCTAAGTATTTTCAGTATTAATGACAATTTGTGATTAATATTTAAATAATCGTTTATAGCAATAATTAAATCAAATCGAGTAAATTCAGAAAATATCCTCAATTTCTTCATCTGTTGATTCACTAAATCAAGACATGTTGAACTCTTGGATCTTTGCTCAAACATTGTAAAGTACTCAACCTTGAGACCGAGCTTTGATGCCAATTGAAGGTGCAAACACGATAAGGGTGGATGAATTTTGTTTGAATCGTAACTTTTTGCTAATTTGATGAAGATTGGTTGGTTTTTATGAAATACTCAAATAAGAAGCAATCTGGTTTAGAAGTAGTAAACAATGAAAACATAATTAATTTGACACATATATTTATCCTAGTTCACCACTTACTTGGCTACATCCAATCCCTTCATTCTAAAGGCTTTAATCCACTAATTCAAATACCTTGAATTACAAAACACCTGACCCTCAAAGCCTTCCCAAACAATCTGACAACCCCAGACTTTTGAGGAACTAACCACTTTGACCCTACAAGCCAAGTCTTCTCTAACTACCTGGAAACCCCAAATTGAAGAAGGAACTAAACCACTATCGGGTTGGATACAAAAGATTGGAACTTGAGTAGTTACTTCTAACAAAGTTGATAATAATAATAACTCTCACACTTTAAGTTAAGAATACTTAGAAAATATTTCTAACCTGAACAAATATTTCTCTCTTTGAACTCTAAGATGAATTGAGAACTTTGAGCTTGAGTTACTCTTTTATGTTTTTCGATGCTTTTCTCCTTCGGCCTTGAGTGTCTATTTATAGGGAAAATTTGAGCTCAATTTAGTTCTTGTTTAATTCTGAATTATATCTTGTTTAGATTGAGTTTGTAAATTCTTCAGATTGATTTTGTTCCTATTTTGTGTAGATTAAGTTTGTAAATTCTTCATATTGATTCTCTTTCTAATTCTTCATATTGATCTCTTCATATTGTTTCTAATTTGTGTAGATTAAATTCTTCAAATCTTGACTATATCTTTTTTTCAACTTGGTCAAAGATTTTCTTCAATTATAATTTTGAATCAAATCTTATTTTAGATTTTCTTCAATTATAAATTTGAATCAAATCTTATTTTAGATTTTCTTCAAAAATATAAATCTTCTTTCTTACTCTTTGAAGTCAAATATATTGTTCTCATAAAAACTTTTGTTAACATCAAAACTCTAAATGTAAAACCAACATGGTTCCAACAAGTAGGTGTGGAAAACATATACCGGGTGGACCTGACCGACTTAAGAGAAAATTTAACCACACGATCAAGTTTATGCAGGTTGATGGGTTAGGCGGGTGAAAATTAAGTGTTTAAATGGGTCTAAACAGTCGATTTCAAATGATTAATTTGGACCCATCGGTACCCAACCCGAGCAATTATATTATTATTATTATTATTATTATTATTATTATTATTATTATTATTATTATTATTATTATTATTATTATTATTATTATTATTATTATTATTATTATTATTAT
>NC_021164.2:20629842-20661001 GCF_000331145.2 Cicer arietinum | reverse complement strand
ATTATATTATTATTATTATTATTATTATTATTATTATTATTATTATTATTATTATTATTATTATTTTATTTTTATATTATATATTATACACATATGCATGCACACACGGACAACAAGTCAAGTGTTTTTTTACACACTTGCCAGTGGCCTTGGATAGTGTGCTCAAGTCAAGTTTTTTTTTATACAAAAAAAAAAAGCCAAATATATGATTTGAAACTCTCTCAACTTTGAAGCCTCAACAACAGTCAACAACAGCCTCAACACTAAATAACACAGTGACACACAAATTCTCACGTTCGCTCAGAGTCACAGGCTCACACCACCATCGCCGATAACATCACATCATTCTCACCCAAGCCTATAAATCAAACATGCATCCAACTCTATATGTAACATAAGTTTCCTTTGAAATTATTACCAAATCCTAACCCTTCAATCTCAAACAATTTATTCAATGTTTATCTTAAAATATTGTTCTTTCTTCTCTAACTACTCGATGAAGAACCTCTTTCTACTATTTATTTGAAAGGTATTATGTATTTTTGTGTTTTGGTTTGTTTTTCCTATTAAAGTTACTATTTTCTGTTAGGTTTTGATTTCTTTTCACTAATATTTGTTTTATGATGTTTCCATTATGTTTATGTACTAATAATATAGAGGTTATCCATTTCTGCTTTCTTTGTTGAACCTTTAGACAAGTTTAGTTTATTAGGGTTTCTTTTATGGTTTCTTAATTTATCTTTTAAGTTTTTATGGTTAATCTCTAATTTCTTAGCGTTTTCTTTTAACTTATACGGTTCTTAAGGTTAATCTTTGTTTTCTTAGTGTTTTTAAGGTTAATATTTGATTTCTTTGTATTTTATGTTTTAATGTTTATGTTCTTGTATTTTCTGACTTTAGGTTTCTGGTTTTATGTTCATGTTTGATATGTTTATTCTTTTTAAGATTTTAAGTAATCTTTAGATTTTAAGTTTTCGATTTAATCATTGCTTTAGATCTACTTCTAATTTGATTATCATGTGTTCTTTCCAAATTCAAAACAAATAAAGCTTTCGTTGTAGATGATAACTAATTCGGATCCTCTTCCTATTTTGTTATCACAAATGTCTCTTATTCTAAAGCTACTAATTATTACTTTAAATCCTATTTTTATTTGATCACAAAGTCTTATTACGATGGGTCTATTTTTGGTTTGGTCACAATGTTAATTTTATCAACTAACAAGATATACTACATTTTTGTCCAAAAGTAATGTATCTCACAAATATTTGTAGTTGAATTCTTCAACTATTATTTGCCAATAATATAAGTTTGTTTACATTTCTTTATTTAACAATATTAATTTTATTAATATTGACCGATAAATCATCTTAACAAATTAATGACCGGTAATAAAGGAGAGAGTCGTTGTAATTGTTAGATCAATGACATCATAACAATGAAAAATGCAATAGATATAGATATATTTATAGATTATATAAATATAGTTCTATTGTTCTCTACGGTTTTATCATTCTCTATGGTTCTTTCATATTCCTTGAATTTAATTAAAAAACGTAGAATTATATTTAGTTTTATTTTTCTCTATCTTTTTTTTCTACCTACACCCCTATTTTTCTACCCAGACCCCTCAATTTTTTGTAAAAATGAAATACTTAAAATGCCCTTGTCTATTTATATCATTCTTTAAACTGTAACCTCTCATTCTATCTTCATCTTCAACCCTAAACTCTCTTTCTATCTTCATCTTCTACCTCACACTCATATTCATCATTTTCTCTCAACCCCCTTTTTCCTTCTTCCTCCATTTTCAACAACTTCAACATCTTTAATCATCTTCATTGCCTCCTATTAACATTAAGGAGTTAGAGTGTTACCTGCAATCTCGAAGTCTTGTTGGATCAAATTGTTGGATGGATTTCAAGCTTCAGCACCCATGCAATAAATGTGTCCTCTAGCAGTAGGATGAGTAGTCGAAGTTGCATTCACTACTGGTTCCACCTTTGGGGCCTTACAATCCCTTGCAAAGTGCCTTGGCTTCTAGAAATTGTAGCATGTGAGACCCTTAGTGGTACAAGCATTAGCATAATGTCCCTCTTCCTCACATCGGAAACATCAAAATCCCTTGTCCCAATTGCCTTCCAAAATTTTGGTTCCCCAGGTGGCTTTGATCTCTGTTGTTGTTATGTGGTCGGTTATAGGGATTAACAACTTGTTTTCCTTTGTTGTTATGATTGTTCAGCTGACTAGGTCCCCCCGAATTAAAGTTCCCTCCTCGGTTGGCCCTCTTATTCTTCATGTCCTCAATTTCTCTACATTTTACCACTAAAACTTGGAAATGTTGAATTTCCAATGGCAGAACAGAGTCTTGAATCTCATACTTCAATCCATTTTGGAAACGATGACACATGAATTGTTCATCAACCTTTTCACGGCAAAACCTAAAATCTCTTAACAATGACTAAAATTTAGCAGCATACTCACCCACTGTCATATTCCCCTAGTTCAATTTAAGAAAATCATCTCCCAACTTAGTCCTGGTACTCATCGGAAAGTATTTGTCTAAAAACTTCCTTTTGAACGACTCCCAGTTCACCTCCTCATGAGTTGATCCAATCAAAAGCCTTGTACTTCTCCACCAGTATTCAGCATCCCCTAGAAGTAGATACGTAGCATAGTTGACATTCACCTATGCCTGACAATTAATCATTTTGAAGATCTATTCCATTTCCTGAATCCAATGGTCGGCTTTTTCTGGACTCTCATAACCCCTGAATTTTGGAGGATTGTGACGACAAAAATCTTCCAATCCCCTTGACTCCACATCACGAATCCCTCTTTTCTTCTTCTCCATATCTCTTAGATTCTTTGCAGCTGTCTGTGTAGCAACAGAAGCAACCATGTTATTCATTGCTTCAGCCATTTGATCATCCCTATTGACATTGACTCTTGCAACGTTGTTCCTTCTTGGAGGCATTGTTTCCTACAAAACCAACATCAAGAAGAAATCTTAATACCACTTAGAAGAATTCCAAAAATAACTTTCGACTACATCATCACATCACAACTACACAAGACTCGACCACTCAAACAACTTACCCCAATGCATAATCAGATAACGACTTCCAATCTACAGGTCGACCTACAGTCTAACGAAAGCTCTGATACTACAATGTGACACCCCGATTTTTAAAAGCGCGGGTGTATATTTCTTTTTCAAAAACAAATAATAAAAATAACTCGTGGTAACAAATAGAAAATAGAAATAGAAAATACACCGGGGATATGAGACCTATCAGACATCGCTCATACCCTTGAGGTATTCTCGGCAGACACCTGCACAAAAGCACTGCTCCAAGAATACTACTCCCTCAATGGTCACGTCAAAAATAAAACGGAACATGGACCCACAAAATAAAAGTCGACTGACGATATAAGTTATAGATACAATCATCCCAAAATGAAATAAGTACGACTACCAAAGACATTTAGTCCCTATAAAACAAAACTTATTTGATCATTCACTAACAACTACAATAACATGGGTGACCTCCACACACTCCGCAAGTGCCTTCTGACGCAATATCTATCTTCAAAGTAACCTCCTCCTCATCAACATCTATAGAAGGATCGGTCTCCTCAGAAGTCAGACCCACCCACGAGATATGTGGCTTTGGCGGCGTTGGAATATCAAAATAGCCTGCTATTTCAACGAAAGTCGGTAATGGATCATTAACTAGAAATGGAATCTCTGACTAGGCCCACCTAAACGGTCCTGCAATCTCTCACTCCACTGGCATCAGCCTCTTATCCTTTTCGCCTATCCCCAGTCTAACCACTATATATCCAGCTTTTATGGCGGTCTCCGCCTCAACTCTAACTGAGGAATCCTCTGCACCTTTCCATGCTCCATTCATCACAAGCACCAATCCTGAAGGTACCGGATAATGGATCCTCTCTCGAGTGAGCTCCACGAGGTATACGGCTCCAGCTTTCCTACTTGTCCTCACTACCATCCCCGTATAAGTAGCCCTGCTTGAGATGGGGTCGTATACCCAAGCAGTCGGCGAGTCTCGGTCAGAGAAGTCTAACGATGTTTCTGTCGTCAAGGTAATAGGTGGTGGAACGAACTCGGGTATCATCTGAGGGTAAATCCCAAATTTCCACAATAATTGTAAAGGGTCACCAACCGAAATTAACAAATAACACTTAGCAAAATTCTTATGTTTCAAATGCTCAAGAGAACCTTTTCTCTTAGAATACTCCTCGAAAGGGTTTTCATATGTAAAAAATGCATAAACAAAGTCGAAAATGAAGTTTTTGACAAAACTGCACTGTCGTATTCGAATACAGCATTGTCGTAGCCGAATAAACCTGAGAAAAATGTAGATTTTCAGATCTAAAATGGCTCTGAATCAATTAACACTTCAAACATTCATAATACCATCTATGAACACATAATTCACACCAAATTAATCTCCACAAATTCACACCTCAATCATACATCAAACATTCATAACATCAATCATTCATAACATCAATTATGAACACATAATGACATCGAAACTTAATCAACACAAATTCACATCTCAAAGCAATTACGACACAATAACAAACACAACCGAGTATGTATATACAATCATCATAGTACAACAAACATGACTCACATGCCAAGCACCCTAATGCAATGTGTATATGTCAATGCGCATGATTCCGGAATTTCCAACAAAATCCCTCCTTGAAGGGGCGTAAATCATAATTGTACCGCTCATCACAGGCCTTAATACTAATTACCGAGGTGCAGTCTCTCACAAGGTAGCACGATTTACAAGAGTGTAGCCTATCACAGGCCTTACACATCAGTTAAATCCTCGTAAGAATAAGATGGACCAACTATCACATAAAACCATCTCGTGGCCCATCACGACCACCACTTAACACTGTGGCATATCACGGTCACCACAAGCTATGAAATGCATGAGCATACTCTAACTCTTTTCACCACAATCATTAAGTAAACTCAGCTATTAAAAGATTCCCCGTTTTTAATACTCATTTAACAATAACGTTTTTTCAAACTTATCACAGAATATACTCAAAACAGATTTTCCTCAATAAAATTTATAACGCACATATTATCAGTTATGAATACATAATCACATCAAAACTTAATCACCACAACAACATTAATATATCAGAGTTCTCCCCACCGCTAACTCGGTGCCAACGGTCTCGATTCCTTTTCGAGACTCAAGCAGTTAACTACATAAACATAAATATTTATAACAATTAGTTCCCACTAAAATTTATCCAACCATAACAAAATTCCCAAAATTATATATTTTTCACACACCAAACTTTTAAAACTAAATAATCTATATTATTTAGTTAAAACTAAATAAAACAAATATTGTCCAAATCACACATACACACACTCGACTATTAAAGCACTGAAATTTTGAGTTAATAAAATACTCTAATCTTTTTCTTTTTAAACTCGGTCCAAGAGTAATTAAAGAGTAACATTTTAAACTCTAACCATTTTAATTTCAATCTAACTTTTTGCTCAAACTCTTTAATTTAGTTAAAATTTGAACTTTTTCACAACTTTAATAACTCTAAAGTTTTTTTTGTAAAATTTCAACTTCAGTTCAAACTCAATTATTTGAAAATAACTCATTACGTAACTCAAATACATCACATTTAATTTCTTTTTTTTTAACCAATACTAACAAATCAACAACATTAATCATACATCAATCACACATATAGAGTCCCTATATGCAAACTAAAAATTTGGAAGGATCCCTTAACTTTGTTATCGCTTTCTCAACTACTTTCACTACCGCGATCAAATATGGTGAAAACTCTCGCAACTCAATTGACAGATAATTCTTTTTTTTTGTAACAAGTGGCATTTTAAAAAAACTTTTCGGTATTAAATTCTTTGTAACCTAATTAAATTATTCTTCGACAACTAATTTTAATCGAGTCTCAATATATATATATATATATATATATATATAATATACATGTATTAAACATATTACAAACACTATAAACATATTACAAACTCTAACAAAATATGTTTTTGGTACTTAATTCGCAAAATCAAATAAAATTGGGCTAAATGACTAAGTAATTTAATACAAAATACCCTAAAATTGCATAAATTAGAGTTTAAAATTAAGGGTCTTACATAGTTAATGTCCGTAACTGAGTTTGCGTAGGTTCTACGTGAACTAAGTTTGCTTAAGTGAATAGAGATTGTGTCACAACATATTTGAATGTGTTTTTATTTTGACTATGATATGGTTATGCATAAACGGTGCACACTATGTTTACATCAAAGGAGGTCAAGTTATAATTAATGATACTACTAATGATAAGGGTACTGCTAATGGTGGGGATCATCGTGTTAGACCAATCGCTTCTGCACGGGCTCAGCGTCTTAAGGAGCAACAGGAATTGCAACTGGAGAGGAGGGCACAACAAGAATAACGACGATTACACGGTAGCTACAAGCACAACAAGAGCAACATTTCCAACAGGAAGAGCAGACCTAGTAGGATGAGCAATGGGAGAGGCGGGCATAACGGGAACGACGATGATTACAACAACATCAAGCACAACAAGAGCAACATTCCTAATAGGAAGAGAAGACCCAATAGGAAGAGCAAACACAACATGAGACCCAACGAGAGCACATAGATGAATAAGCTGGTATCATGTGGCCACTCGATTTTGGTGATCATGTGGCCACACAACATGACAAGTCTGTCCTCGGGACATTTGGTGATCATGTGGCCACTCGATTTTGGGATGAAGTTGTAATTTTATGGATTATATTAAATCTTTAATAGTTGTTGTCATAATGTGTTTTAGCTTGCATTTTTTTCCTTTCTTTTATTTCAGGATCATGGGGAGTTAAGGGTATTTAGCAATGAAAAAAATTGAAAGAAGATGTGGTTGAACATGAAGGGGTGGAACAATTGGTTAAGAGTTCAAGATTTTATTCATTGCTAAAATACAGTTTCAAAATGATCGACAAAGGTATCATATCTACTTTGGTAGAGAGGTGGCATCGAGATCCCAACAGCTTCCATTTTCCAATTGGAGAGATGAAGATTACTTTAGATGATGTCTCTTCTCTTATGCATATACCCATCACTAATGCATTCTTTAGTGTCAATGTATTTAACAAAGATGATGGTGCAAATTTATTAGTTGAACTTCTTGTAGTTATTAAGGCTTCTGCTTATGCTGAAGTATACCATCAGCGTTGTCGTGATTAGCATTGGGAGATGGATGCGAGAGAATTTCTGCTATTTTTTGTTTGTTGCACTCTTTTCAGCGAAAAAAGTTCCTTCGCAGTTAGCGTTGCCTACATAGAGTGCTTTTGAGACTTCAACTCATGTGGGGGGATATGCATGGGATGTTGTTGCTCTTGCTTACTTATATGACCATCTCCACGAAGCTAGTATGCATTAGACTAGAACGGTTTATGGGTACCTGACACTCTTACAGGTAAACTCAATGGTTGTTTATTGTGTTGATAATTTCTATTATTAATTCTAAACTAATGATATGTTATTATATATGTTGAGGACAACCCTTGAGCAATTCGATGGAATCCAAAGAGGGATAAGGGTTTGGTTCTTCCATTTAGGAAAACACTTGATGAGATCAATGTCGATCAGATATGTTGGACAATGTACGAAGAGCATCAAGTGAGGCGACCACTTAAGAATGTTTCTTTATTTAGAGGGTCGATACGATGAGGTTGAAAATGTATGCACATCATCCATATAGATTAGTGCGTCAATATAGCCATGTCCAAACCATTATTGGTTCCCTGTTAGAGATAGTAGGTCAGACGACCACTCTAGAGGAAATGGACATAATGTTTGTGCATTTAGTTGATGTTGGTGAGGTTGTACAAGGACGTGCAAACTGCGCAAATGATTACATGGAGTGGTTTCACAAGATTTCTCATTCATACATCATTCGTAGAGAACCAGTTCAAATTTATGACATTATTAAATAATAAGTCAACTATTGTTTTAACTAAATTATTTAATGTATTTTTTAATGTAGGGTCGAGAATTAAAAATTGCAGAAGAGCTTCTTTGTTGTCAATTGGTACTACCTGATGGCATCACACTCGTCAATGAGTTAATTGTGATGATACAAAATCAGATGGGTGGTGGTCGAGATTAGATAAATCTAGTACCATATCATAGGAGGCATAGAGGGACTTGGGCATTATTTTTTGAATATTTTGGATATGTAAAATATTTTGGATTTGTATAGCAATATTTAGATAATACTGAATTTTTATGTTTATAATATTTTGGACTTGTTAAGTATTATATTTTGGAATTGTTTATGTATTTTGAATGTTTATAACATTCAATTTATAATAGGTTCATATCTAGTGCGTGAAAATATGTTTAATCAATCTTGCATGCGACCATTGTAAATAAACTTCCATTGTCGTGTTTCTTTAATGTAATATTTTTTCCACAAATTACTTGCTAGTGGTATAGAAAAATCTGATTTCAAGTAAACCTATTCAAAGCAATCACATGTCTCATTTTTGGAAGTGTCATCCAATTGTCCATAGTTGCAACTTGTTCAACATATCACTATGTATAAGTTTTTGAACAAAAATTTTTCCACCAAATATTCTCTTGTAACGATACATGAACTCTTGAACCTCTACCACACACTGTTGACGAATGAATGCCCAAAAGTTCTCACCCATTCCAAGTAAACATGCAACTGCACGACATCCACAATTACCATCATCATCGCCGTCAATAATGTCATTTATGAATTTATGAATTTCAGCCGACAACCAATCCTCGAAGGGGAGAACTTGAGGTTATCAAATCTTGTTGACTGATGGTCGAGGTGTGAGATTTTTGACTGATGATCAAGGTTGTTGTACTTTACAAAATGTTATAGTGCTGCATGCATTTGTGCCATTGCGTTGAACAGTTCCATCCACATACTCCCACCAAGATGGATCAAGCTTGGTTAATTTATCTCTTTTTGATACTATACATTTGCCTTTTTGGGTGCACCCTTTGTTTTAACCTTATCAATAGGTAGATACATCGACATAGTGGATGGAATAGCGATCTCTCGTAATTTATCTTTAAGTGCAATTTTTCCAATTACATCAAGTTCATCACTTTTTCACAATGACATATATTTCATGTTTCACAGATAACTCTAAAGGTTCACTCGATCCATCATCATGAAAATTTAATTAACTTCACCAAACATGAATATCGTCTAACGGAATGGGACGTGGGAATATACTATACTTGGATATTTAACATGCACAAGGTAGACTATGTGTTGTCCTAATAGTCCAATGACACTCAGACTTATCAATACTTACATACTTCACGAGCTCATACTATGCCGTAATGTGATCAATTGCATTTTTAGACACAACACCATGAAAATATGCATACAATCTGCTACTATGTCGACGCACCAGATTTAGCCTCTTAGGTGTGACTTTTACGGAGGAATATATAGAAATGGAACTTGTTTTGATTATTATGTTCCACCACTAGAATATGAAGATCTATAGGTCATAGAAGCAGAAGACGACGAGTATTATATGAAAAAGATCAATTGAGAACAAATTCTACCTCCTAAAGTTTAATCCAAATAATCAGATGACAAAGACTTTCATATTAAGGATTTTTAGTTGAACTCGTGAAGAATAACATGGTTTCAATGGAAAGATTTGAAGGTCAATGTGAGAGGTTATTTGAGCAAGTCGTTGAGTTTTAGAAGATGGAGAAGCTGAAGAAAATTAAAAAAAAAGAAGAGATTGATGAAGTTCGAGTTTCAATCTTTGCCTTGTTCATTAATGTCCAATTGAAAAGGACATGAAAGCAACATCATTTATTTATCAAGTTCATGGAATTTCTACCAAACAAAAAGAAGAAGAAGGATGTTGTGTTCTTCCTGTCATATATGTCACCTTGACAATAGTTGAGGCGTCAAGCAGTCAAGCTAATGACTTTAAAGTAGTGCTTTGTGGGAGGCAACCCATAGGTAGAGGTAACTTTTATTTTTGCAATCTTATTTTTGTTATTTGAATTTATTTCTTTTTGAATGTGTGTTAACGTACACTATGATGAAGAATTTTTAACAACTTGAAGTTGGTCTTAAGCTTTCTGTTTAGGATTTTGAAAATTAAATTATATTTCTTAGCTCATGTCATTGCTCAATTCTACGAGTTTCACTAATGCATACATTGTTGATTACTCTGTGGTTGTAGAAGTCTAACTTGCCATCAATTTTTCAAAAAAATAAAAAATTAAAACTATCATTGACATGTTTGACATTATTTTGAGAGTTCATACTCTCTCTTATTATCCTAGTTGTGAGCTTTTGGACCTAAACACATTAATTTTTTTATGTGTGATTACCTAGACATGTGTTATCCCCTCAAAACTTGCACTAATTCGATTTGCATCACTTGTGATTTATGCATACATTGAGGCAATTTTGTTTGGTCATTTTAGCCTTTCTACTACCCTATGCAAATTTTATTATTTGCTAGCCCCTTTTAGTCTTGCCCTTTTATTTCGGTTAGCCACATTACAAGCCAAAGACCTGACTGACTTTAATTAAATTACCTTACTTAAAGTTAGGTAAAAAAACATTTCTCATCTTGGTAAAGTTCTAACTTTGGGGTTGCTCATGGGATAATAACCTTTTAAGTTAGGGGTGACAGTTCTCACAACAAAATAAAAAAATAAAAAAAAAAGAAGAAAAAAAATTAGTTTTAGTACATTGATAAAAAAAAACATCTTCTTAGTTCTTTTGTCAGTGATTGAGAATGTCTACCATAAAATATAAAGAAAAAAAATAGAAAAAAAGAGGCAAAATAATTTGGAAATTTATGCCTAACTCCAAGTAGTAAAACCTACTATTCCAAAATGTGATACCCTTACACCTATGCCCCATTACAACCCGAAAAGCATCCAAAAGTATATGTCTTTGTTGCATTGTAATTGCTAACTATAAATTTTTCAAGTCTATGGTAGCGTGATGCATGTTCTAGGATTTGAGTGATAAATTCATAACCCCTGCTAAACACTTGTAAGAAATTTTAGTGAGCTTGTGTGAAGAGATGGCTGAACTTGATGAATGAATGCTAAAGTGTACAAATTGTATTTTTTTTTTTTTTTGTGTAAGCAGCCATGGAGCATGACGAATGTTTGGTAGTACTTGGAACTTTGAGAATTGAGTTTGATTTGATTTGAGAAATTGAGTTTAAATTTGCTTTTAATTGTACCAAATCTGAAATTAATTGTTGCTTGGGGGGACAAACAATAGATTAAGTTTGGGATTGTGATGACTCTTCATCATATGCATAGTATTCATTGTTTTTAGTCTTATTTATCTTTTATTCATTAGTTAATTTAAGGAGTTATTCGATATATTTTGTTGATTTTATTTATTTGATTTAATGAAATGTTTATGTTATTATTTCATTGATTAAGTAGCGATTTTTCGTAATTTTGCGTTGTTTCTTTGTTTTAGTGCAGTGCTGAATTTTGGTGAGAAATCAACATGATCTATGTGGAGTATTTAAGTTATATTTAGAGTTGTAGATGTCAAATTGGAGTCAAACCAAGTGCAAATGAAATCAATGATCCATAGATGTAACTTTCATGAAGACACCAAGAACAAATTCGAACTTAAACAAGGAAAAAATATCCACTAAACGCCAAATAGAAGATGTTGTGACCTTCAAGCACCAAATCAGCATCTGGAGCGCATTTCTGCACCAGCGGATCTTCCAAAATGCGCTTGAAGTGCGCCTGGGGCTCGTGACGCCCATCAGATTGTATAAAAACTCATTTTTCTCACTTTCTAGGGTTTTTTTATTATTGGAAAGTGGGGAGACTTATGCCCCTAGCAGAGAAACTCAAAGACGACTAGTTCTATATAGTTCTTCTCTAATCTCTATGTATTCTATCTTTGTCATAAGTAACTAAACCCTATTTGTTGGGGATGAGTGTAATAAGATGAAACCTTTATTTTTCTAATTGATTTCTAGTTATAAGAATGAGTTTATTGAATTATGTTTCTCATCTATGTGCTTAATTTTTTTTTATTGCTTGATCAACTTTAAAACGTTCTACGATTCGTATTTTGAAATGGGTGTGGACTTTACGAATGCTTGAGATGAAAAATTCATGATATTGTAGTCTAGGGATAGATGTAGGTCATGAAACCAATTAAATTTGTTGCAAAGGCAACAGTTTGACAAGAGAATTCATATACCGTAAAGCTTAATTATCACCTTAAATCCACTAAGAAATTAGGGGTTACTTTAGAATTAAAGGTTTTGCCACTTAGACATTAAGGCAAGAATAATAAATAGAATTCGGCAATAATTCAATAAAGGAATTCAATAACTAGGATCAAATTAGACACCAAGGTTGGGTTCGAAGTGAAACTCATCCCTGACATTATTCTTATTATAAGGGATCAATTTTATTAAAATTGTTAGTTTTAAAGATTACTTCAATCAATTCGGAAACTTTTTGTTCAATTTTCGTAATTAAATATAATTCAATAGTAAAACGCAATCCTTGAGTTCGACACTTGGTACCACCGTTTTAATTATTACTTGCAACGATTTAGTACACTTGCTGAAATGTTATCACCATCCCTCACAAACACTTGATGTTGTTCATCTCAATCTAAATGGACATTCACATTTTTTAGTCCAAGCACTCCTCATAGGTTTATGATTCTTCCAAGGTCTATATCTGTCAGTTCTTTCACAACTAAGAATTAATTTTGTCTTTGTTCTTGGTCGTGCTATCGCAATATCATATCTAAAATTGACAACAACAATTCAGTTTTCCCTTCCAACATTTCTAACTCATCTCAATAAATCATCTCGTGTATCAAACATCATGTCAATGCTAAACACATCACTCAAATCCACCATAACAGATTCAACAATGTTATTCCTAGCGTCATCAATTTCAGGTTCAACATCATCATTCATTGCATCAAAATTAGGTTTCAAACCATCATACATTTCATCAAAATCACGTTCCAAACCATCATGCATTTCGTCAAAATCATGGTCCAAATCATCATACATTTCGTTACTATTGTCTCCTCCTTAGACCATTTATCTACATCCAAAAGGAACATATACAAAATTCAAAAATATGAAACAAAATTGAGATCACGAAGGTTTACGTGAATTGAATTCACAAACACCTGTGAACACA
Organism: Cicer arietinum; assembly: GCF_000331145.2. Classification (NCBI taxonomy): domain Eukaryota; kingdom Viridiplantae; phylum Streptophyta; class Magnoliopsida; order Fabales; family Fabaceae; genus Cicer; species Cicer arietinum. The sequence goes on along the minus strand of NC_021164.2, from coordinate 20,647,706 downwards.
ATTCACGTACGTCTCACTTACTTAATTGAGATCACTTATACATGAATTAAATTCACGTATGTTTACGTGATATGAATTCACGCAATGTGCATGAACTCAATTTACATAGGTGTATGTGAACTATATTCACGTAGTGCCTGTGAGTTCTTAAACTCCATTGAATACGCAAACTTAAATCACGTAGTCTTACGTAAATTGGATTGACGTATTGCTTGTGATTTCTTAAATTTAATAACATAAGTGAATTCAGTTCACGTAAGGCTACGTGATTTAAGTTTGCATATAATGAATTATTTACAGCGTACGTGAACTCAATTCACGTAAAATCCCCATATTTTGAAAAGAAAAAAAAGAAAACGAACTCAAATACAGATCAATAAGCATACCTTGTTGGGTGACTTTAACCACAATATGAAGAGGAGACTTATGTGGTGTAACTTATGAGTGAGTGATGTGAGTTTTGAATGACAGTGTGTTATGGATGAGTTGTAATATGTGAGTCATGAGGTTAACAATGGTGATGAAGAGACAAATGGAGTTTAAAGAATGTTATAAATAAACAAAGGCATTTTAGGTATTTCATTTTTATAAAAAAAAAAATTGAGGGGAATGGGTAGCAAAAATGGGGTTGTGGATAGCAAAATTGTTAAGAATTTAGCATTTTTGTCTCCTGAAACCAATTATACAACACTTGTCACTTTAGAGTTAAAAAATAGTTGTTATTCACTTACCTCCTTTCCAAGGCAAGCAATCATGCAACCAGAACATTGTCACGTGCTCCAATTAGGGAAATTTTATATTTGCACCTTATGTTCAGACTAAATATCTAGTCTGAACATAGACTATCTTCTCTCTAAACAGAGACTAAATCTAATTTCTCTCAAACTCTCATTTTCTCTCCATCTTAAATCTTGATGCTAGGGTTTTGTAATTTACTGATTTTAGTAATTCAATTTATTTGTAACGGATGATTTACTGACTTACTTATTTAGTGATTTTAAGAACTCATTGTTTATTAAGTTTAATATGATGTTAGGTTTTTAAATTGTAGGAACTTGTTACTAATTTTGTGATTTACAATAGTACTAATAGATCGTTTGCCGGTAATCTATTAGATCCCTTGCTGGTAAACGCTACAGAGTTGATCATTAGCTAACACAATTGTGAGAAATTTCATGTTTTTCTTACTATGCCTCCTAAGATTAGAAAGTATGATTTTGGATATGAGAAGCGTAAGAAAACAAAAAAACTTGAAGATTTAACTCAATCTCAAGCTCTTGATAATTTTTTTTATAAAAAAACTGCTAATTTCTATTCAAAATCATAATGTTGATAATGTATTAGAAGAATGACTCTTGGTGGATGAATTTATTTCAAAAAAGTGTTAGACTGATGACTCTTCTTAAATAATAAGAAAACTAGATTATGTCTCGCGCGTTGCGCGTATATTAATTAATTAATTTTATAAGTAATATTTTATGTATTATAAATATAGTTAACTTATAATATTACTCTATTGATTTATAATAATTGAATATGATTAGAAAAATAAAAATGAGGGAAAATCATGTTTATCACAATCATCTAATTTAATTTTTAAAATATTTTTTAAAATTCGTATGATAACTTATTATATAGAATAATTGTTTGACTCCTTGTACTTTTATTGTCAATTTATTTTTCAACATATAATGGTACTTGAATTTATTTGATGAAATAAAATGTAAAATACAAAATAAAAAATAAGATGTAAAAATTTTAAAATATGATTGGCTATTTCATATTTTTTATTTTAAAAAAATGTTATTGTTGAATTATATTGTACCGTAGTCTAAATTTATTTGTTTTATTAGTATGATGTTTTAATTGCGAGCATGAGAAGTTTTTGTAAAAAAAAAAAAATTATTAAACATATTTTATTAAGAATTTGAAATTTTTTTTATTAAAGATTTACATATACTTTAAATATAATTTTAGATATTTAAAAGTTTTAACTAATTGTTTGTGCAATTGAATTATAGTTATGTTGATATGTACCAAAAATAAATTCTATTGAAAAATAATTTAAGCTCATGCAATACTTAATGTTTCATTTATTTTTTAACATTCAAATTATCATTATAATTAGGAAAATTAAAATCAAAAATAGCATTCAATTAAAAATATATAATTTAATTGATGAAAGTTTAGGGTTAACATATTTTTTCAGAATAAATATATAGTAAACTTTTGTTCATTATACTTTTTAATATATTCATATATATTATAATTTTAAATAAATTTGTGTATTTTAATAATTGGAAGTAACTTTTTTAATAATTTTTCATATATTCTTATTTTATGATTATTTATAATAAATTTGTGTATTTTCTGTCAAATAGAATATATATTTTTATTTTATAAAATGATAATATTAATAATATTATATAATTATTTTAATTTATTTATTCTCAAAATTCATTTGATGTTTTTATTAAAAATATTGAAAATGAAAAAATTATTTGTAAAATTATATGAGTATGAATGTTATGACTTGCTTGGTTCTTAAAAAATGTTATTATGAGTTTGGTTTCTTAAAAGATGTTATTATGAGTAAAGTATTTATAGCTTACTCATACGGATGACAAACATTGAAATTTTGAGGTATAGAAGTATATATGAATATGAATTCATGTCCTTGAAGGTTTATAGATTTTCATTATATATGTATTAATTTAGTTTTGATGTATTTAAATATATTGAGAAAAAAATTGAAAGTAATTGATTGACATAAATTGAAATGAAATGGATTGATAACGTAAAATATCATAAATGCATTATAATGTTACTCATATAATTGATTGACATAAATTAAAAGTAATTATAAATATATTATAATGTTATAAAAAAATTTTAAAAAATGCGTAATAAGGTGATAACAAAATAGATTTGGAGGTTTATTTTATGTATTAAATTTGATAATAATGTAGGTAAGAGTTACTGTAGAAGGACGGTCACTTTCTTTGGGGAGATAGCTGATTTATAGTAATTAATTATCGTTAACGTGTTGAGATGATACAAATAATTTGATATAAAAAAAAAATTATAACATATTTATGACTGATTTGGTGGTTTTTTCCATTGAATTTAACGAGAAATTAAATTTTTAACGTATAAAATGATTACTCACCATAAGTGGAATACTATAGTTGTTCATTTAGATAAAGAGCATTTATGACGATATTTATGAGTGATTAGGTGGTTTTTTCAATGAATTTAATGACTAATAATATAAATTATTAGTCATTCGTAAATGACTAATAATATTATAAAATAATTTATAAATTTATTATAAAATAACCTATAAAATAATTTGATAATAATATAAATTATAAATTATTATCAAATTGTAAAATAATTTATAAATTATAAATTTATTATAAATAATTGTAAAATAATTTTATAATTTATAAATTTATTATAAAATAATATTATCAAATAGATTTTGGAGGTTTTTTCCATTGGTAAATGACTAATAATATTATAAAATAATTTATATAAAAAAATGCATACAATTTGATAATAATTGGTCAGATTTCACGATTTATAAAATGACTAATAATATGAAGGTGAAACGAGGATTGGTAACGTAAAATATTTCTCATATAATTGATTGACATTAATTGAAATTAATAAAAAAAAAATGCATAATAATGTTATAAAAAAATTTATGAAAAAAAATGCATAATAAGATAACAACAAAATAGATTTGGAGGTTTGTTTTATGTATGCAGTTTGATAATAATGTAGGTAGATGACTAATAATATTATAAAATAATGTATAAAAAAATGCATACAATTTGATAATAATCGGTTAGATTTCACGATTTTGAATAGTTAATGTATGTATACATTTGGAGGTTTGTTTTATGTATACAATTTGATAATAATGTAGGTAAATGACTAATAATATTATAAAATAATTTGTAAAAAAAATGCATACAATTTGGTAATAATCGGTTAGATTTCACGATTTTGAATAGTTATCGCGGAGGGACGTAATTGTGTATGAAGGTGAAACGTAAAATATTACTCATATAATTGATTGACATAAATTGAAAGTAATAAGAAATGCATAATAATGTTATAAAAAAATTTATAAAAAAAAAAAAAAAAAACTTAAAAAGATGACAACAAAATAGATTTGAAGGTTTGTTTGATGTATACAATTTGATAATAATATAGGTAATATTTAACGATTTCGAAGAGTTACTGTAAAGAGACGTCGAAGAAGATGATTTTGAATTATGAATCGGTGAGACGGTCAAGGATGACAAAGCAGAAACAGACTGCGGTTCTATGGTTTCAAATATCTTTCATGACATTTTTTTCATCAAATTCCTGTTTTAATTGAAACGACAAATTAAGGAAATCATGACCTTTTTTTCCATCAAATTCCTGCTTTAATTGAAACAACAAACTAAGGAAATCAGTATTTATGAGTGAATGAATAGTTGGCAGGTTTCTTAAAGATCAACATTTCACCGTATATATAGCATATATAATACAAATATAACTCAAGAATGAAATCAACAATAATTAAAGGGGTTTTTTTAAAAAGAAATGACATACATCAGATTGCGTTTTACGGTCATAACCATATCCATCAATTGAGATTATTTAAAAGAGTTAGGAATCGAGATTTTCATTTGTATAGAATTTTAGAGACCCGAGGCAATTTTTCTAAGATTCATTGTGCGACTTTGCATGCTCTGCTCCTAAAATGCAGAAAGACTTTTGAGGGCAGATTTGGGTTTGTCCGAGGAGAGTGGGGGAGGAGGATTGGGAGCAGAAGCAGAAGATGAATAAAAAAATTAGAATATAGAAAAAGAAATTGTGGAAGGAAGACAAAAAAAATTATAGATTAAAGAGATTAAATAAATTGTCAAAGAAAGAGGAGAAGCAGAAGCATGAATTAAAGAGACTAAATACATTGTCGAAGGAAGAAGAGAAACTCAAGATATGATTAAAATAATTAAAATAAATAAAATAATTAGAATAGAGAAAATGAAATTATGGAAGGAAGACAAATAAAATAAAGAATTTAAAAAAAGAGTAGAGCAAACTCTCAAGAGTACATATTAGCTTTTTAGCTGATGTGGAAAATATTTACCTGGAGGAAATATAATGAGATAGCAACGGAGACTGTTTTAAATAGATATAATAGATAATAGATTAGTATTACCTTGAAGTTGTAGCGGTAGAGTCCACTTTTATTATTGAAAATGACTCCCTTGGCCCGTGCATTCTCCAATCACTTCAGGTTAGTCATCGTGACAAACTTAGATCACAGCCTCAACGGATGGACACCCTCACCGCTCTTGAAAGCTTTACTCTCGAACAATTTACCGTCATCTTGGTAAGGAGCTTGCCTTGCTCCCAACTTTCGATTAACACATACTGAATTCATGAAATGACTTGGAAATGTAATGATAGGTAAAGAATAATATTATTGTATATTCTGGTGATTACAGTGTACATATATATATAGCAAACACTAGCAGATACATGATCCTATGATTAAGGCTAGAATTAAGACGTTATAAGAAAATAAGGCGACAAATAATGCTGACAGTAATTACACTAATTATATTGATTGACAGTGTAAAGGTAAATTATTGGATCCACACATTAAGGGATCTTGTCTCTAATTCCCTCGTTCAAACTGATGGGTGAGGAAGTCACCCCAAGTTTGTCTTTGAGTTGGTTGAATCGTGTGTGAGTTAATGCTTTAGTGAGGCAGTCAGCAATTTGATCAGCTGATGGAACATAGGCCACAACAATCTCATTTCGCAGCACTTGGTCTCTAATGTAGTGCGCATCAATTTCAGTGTGTTTGGATCGAGCATGCATAACTGGATTTGAAGCTAATGCCTTGGCACTCAAGTTATCACACCACAGTGTTGGTTTTCTTGGCAGAGGGAGTTTTAGCTCATCGAGGAGTGAACGAGTCCATGCTATTTCAGCAGCTAGGTCAGCCAGTGCTCTATATTATGATTCTGTACTAGATCTTGAGACTACCTTTTGCTTCCTTGAGGACCAAGAAACAAGTGTTTCACCAAGGAAGACACATTGACCTGCCATGGATTTTCTATCGTCCACACTTGTTGCCCAATCTGCATCTGAGAAGCCTGTTAAGTCCAAGTCAGTGGATGGTTTAATGTGTAGACAGTGTTGGATGGTACCTTGAAGATATCTCAATATTCTTTTGATGCCTTTCCAGTGATCTATAGTGGGAGAGCTCATGAATTGGTTGAGCTTGTTAACTGAAAATGCTATGCCAGGCCTTGTATTTGTTAAGTATTGCAATGCTCCTATAGCTTGTCTGAACACGGTTGGGTCTTTTAACCTCTCCCCTTCAACTGTAAATTGCTTGCCAGATACCATAGGCGTTGGACAGGATGAAGCATTTTCCATTTTGAATTTTCTCAGGACGTCTCCTATGTATTTCAATTGCTTTAAGTACATACCAGATGCATCTCTTTGAGCTTCTATGCCTAAGAAGTAGTGTAGTGGACCAAGGTCCTTAAGGGAAAACACAACATTGAGTTGTTTGATGAAGGATTCTAAAAATTTGGTGTTGTTCCCTATGACAATTATACCATCCACATATATAAGTAGAAAGGTGATGTGATTTGTATCTCTTAGAATGAAGAGTGAGGAATCACTTTTTGTGTTCTTGAAACCCCAACTGAGTAAGGCATTTTTGAGGCTGTCAAACTAGGCTCTTGGGGCCTGTTTTAATCCATAGATTGTCTTAGATAACTTGCAGACATGTTCAGGTTTAGTTGAGTCAACAAATCCCTCTGGTTGATGCATAAACACAGTCTCTTTGAGGTAGCCATTAAGGAATGCATTGTTTATGTCCAACTATTTGACTTCCCAATTGAGATGCACTGCAATTGAGAGTATGATTCAAATTGTACTGGCCTTGACAACTGGGCTGAAGGTCTCTTCATAATCTAGTCCAGTTGTTTGTTGAAATCCTTTTGCAACTAATCTTGCCTTTCTCCTTTCAATTTTCCTATCTGCTTTGTACTTGGTCTTGAAGACCCATTTAGAATCAATGATGTTTTCCTGGCCTTGATATGGTTCCAAAACCCAGGTTTGATTTGACATGAGTGCCCGATACTCATTATCCATAGCTTCTTTCCACTGTGGTCTTGTAAGTGCTTCTGTGGTATTTTCTGGTTCCTTCTCATATGTGCAGGTTTCAGCTAACCCAACATATGGCTGCTTTGGCTTGTGAATTCCAACCTTGCTCCTGGTCCAATGAGTGTTGATGGTTGTGCTTGGTTCAACAAGATCTTGGGGAGCTTCAATAACTGTTTCTATGGGATCAGTGTCATGTGAAATTGGATTGTTCCTTGTTGAATCATTTGTAGTTGGACTGGCTGGTGCAGCACTACCAGTTGGACTGACTTGTTCTTGTTCGACATTAGGATTGTTGTCATCTGAAGGTGTTGCTTCTCCAGTATGTGAGCTACCTGCAGTAGGCAAAGAAAAAGAGGCGGATGGACATTCAGTTAGTGTTTTCAAGGGACTTCTTGTATTGAGAAACCCATCTTGGAATGGAAAGTGTTCTTCATTGAAGACAACATGTCTTGAGGTGAAGATTCTTCCATGAGAGTTTATGCATTTGTATCCTTTGTGGGAGTTACTATAGCCCAAGAACACACATCTAGTTATGTGGAACTGCAGTTTGTGCTGATTATAGGGCTTGAGACAGGGATAGCAAGCACACCCAAAGGGTTTTAGGGAGTTGTAGTCAGGTTTCTTTCTAAAGAGTAGTGAGTAAGGACTTTCATTTTGAGTGACTAGAGAGGGCAGTCTGTTTATGAGATAAAATGTCGTGGAGAAAGCTTCTCACCAATAGTGTAAGGGCATTTTGGCTTGTGCTAGTAGTGTCAGGCCAAATTCAGCAATATGTATGTGTTTTCTCTCAGCCCTACCATTTTGTTGTGATGTGTAAGGGCATGACATTCTGAATTGTATCCCTGCTTCTATTGCATGGTTTTGCACAACCTTATATTCACCACCACCATCACATTGGATTGCTTTAATTCTTTTGTTAAACAGATTTTCTGCCATGTTTTTAAACTGGGTAAAAGCTTGTGCAATATTTGATTTCTGTTTTAGAGGATAGATCCAGGTAAATCTACTAAAGTCATCAAGGAAGTGAACATAATATTTGAAACCCGAAGAAGATGTTACTGGTGCAGGTCCCCAGACATCAGCGTGAACTAATTCAAGGATTTTTTTAGCGTGAGAGGAAGAGTTTTTAAAGGGTAAAAAATGCATTTTGCCATATTGACAAGCCTCACAAAAGTTAAAATGATCACTAGGTGATAGTTTGACATTACAATTTTTCAAGACTCTATCTAGGACTTTATTATTTGGATGACCAAGCCTTCTATGCCAGCTTTCCTTGACAGATACATAAGCACACGGGTCCCTTTCAGTCCTTGAAAGCTGATACAAGCCATCTTTAAGTGTCCCTCTTAGGATTGCCTTCCCTGTCAACTTGTCCTTCACAAAACAACAATTTGCATCAAACTCAACCAGAATGTTATTGTGAGCAGTTAATTTCGACACACTTAACATGTTTTTGGTAATATTGGGCACATATAAGACATCATGTAAGTTAAGTGAGTTTAGTTTTGAAGAACTTGTGGCAACAATCTTTAGTTTCTCACCACTTCCAACAATTAATGAGTTCTTACCATGATGTTTTGTCAGATCCTCGAATTTGTCAGTTTGGTGTGTCACATGATTGCTTGCACCACTGTCAAAGTACTAATCATAATCTTGAAAAGAGCTTTGTGAGGCTAGGAAGGCATTGTGTGCCCCTTGTCTGTCACTGCCTACTGAATAATTTGAGTTTGAATAAGACTTACCAAATCTATAATAGCAATTTACTGCTGTGTGTCCGGCCTTGTGGCAAACTTAACATGTTGGCTTAGACATTCTTCCTCTTCCTCTGCCTCCTCTCCAACCTCTGAAGTTAGAACCTCTCCAGTTGCTGTTGGAACCTCTCCAGTTGTTGTTTGTGTTGAATTTGTTGCCTCTGTAATCAGTTTTGTTGGCAACATTTGCTGAAGCATTAAGGGTTAGGTTGGTGAGGCTATTCAGTTGATCAAGTCTACTATCAAAGGTCAGAAATTTAGCCTGAAGATCAACCCAAGTGAGACTAGTTTGATCAGATAGCTTGACCACCATAGGGTTGTATTCAGAATCTAAACCATTCAGAGTTTGAATGATTAGATCTGAGTTGGAAATGGGGCTGCCTGCAAGTTTCAGCTTGTCAGCGAGATTCTTCATTTTGATCGGATACTCCTCCATCTTCATCTCTCCTTTTATAATGCTGTGAAACTCAGATTTGAGGTAAGTGACTCGAGATCTTGTGTGTGCACCTGCTAGGCTTTGGGCTTCATCCCAAAGTTGTTTTGAGGTTTCACAGTGCAGCAACTGTGTTGCCATTTCAGTAGTCATTGAATTCATCAACCATCCAAGGAGTTGTGAATCATGAGCCTGCCAATCTTCAAAGGCAGGATTTGGATTCTTGATTGAATCTGTAGAAGCTATGAATTTTTCGGGACACTCCTTTGTCCCTAGCATGTGCCCATCGAGCCTGTAGCCTTTGACTATAGAGATCACCAAAGATTTCCACAGTGGATAGTTGTCTCTGTCCAACTTGACAGACACAGTGAATGGGAGATCATTTCTGGACTTTGAATCTGCAGCGGATGCCATGATTTGTGTTGGATCAAGAGCCTTCAGGGCTTAAGAGCTGTGATACCAACTTGGAAATGTAATGATAGGTAAAGAATAATATTATTGTATATTCTGGTGATTACAGTGTACATATATATATAGCAAACACTAGCAGATACATGATCCTATGATTAAGGCTAGAATTAAGACGTTACAAGAAAATAAGGCGACAAATAATGCTGACAGTAATTACACTAATTATATTGATTGACAGTGTAAAGGTAAATTATTGGATCCACACATTAAGGGGTCTTGTCTCTAATTAAATGAACAGCACCTATGACTGAATGGGGTTCCCAAAGCTTTACTGCTCTATCTGATTTGCAAATTGGAGGTGATTATATTGTTAACACCTTGTTGAAAGAGCCATTGTTGTCCATTTTCCTTGTCTCTTTGACGATAACTGATCTCTCTGAAGTGAAATGATTAAAAGTAAATGGGCTGCAACACATCTCCTCTATGAAAAATCTTACATTTAAATGTTGTTCAAGACATGAGTCTTTTCCAGAAGACACATTGTCTTCTTTTCTGAAATCACTTGTATTTGAAAATTGTCCAAACCTTAACTCCTTGACAGACAAGTTTCCTTCCGCTTTTAAAAGCATGGTGTGAAACTCAGAGAAGGCAACGTGTGTCCATGACTGCTCACATCCCTGTCATAAAAATAAACCAAGTGACAATATGAGCCATGGAAAAGGGAAGGAAGAATTTTGTTGGTATCAGTGACCTCGCAATAAAGAAAATATATCAGTTTTCGTTACCAAATTAATCAGTATCAAGCGCACAGCGGAAATTAAATTTTGAGGCATGCAAAGTTAGCAATATAGAAAATTAAAGAGAGAGAGTTAGAGAAGAAGACACAGAGATTTATCCTGGTTCGGTTGTTCCACAACAACCTACGTCCAGTCCTGAAAATCCAATCGGATTTCAGATTTTCTTCTCCTTCAATAGAAAGAATCAATTACAAAGATTTTCCAGTTTCCTCCCTGAAACCTATCAATCTCTAATTATATCTTTCCTATTGAATACCCTCTGATCCTTGAAGACACTCAGCAGCCTATCACAGAATCAAAGTGCGACTCTTTCTTGTTGAGTCCTCTCAACCAAGAAAGTAGCCACCAGTTTCGAGCTGGCTTTTCTTGCGTTCTATTTCGTTCAAAGAATTATTACAGAAAGAATAAAAGATTGTAAAACAAAAGGGTCTTCAATCTTTATGAATGTTGCTCTTCACAAATCTGGATATTCATGGATTGTTCTTGAGCACATTATCATTTCTCTTAGATTGTCAACAAACTGTATTGAGATCTGTAATCACAATTATGACGTTGTTAGTTTGTTGTTATGAACAGCTAAGAGCGTTGTGAGAAATTATGAAAGTTATGAAAAGTTATGTAACAGTTCTTAGAATAAAGATTGAAAGACATCTTATATAGTTTCTGAAAAACCAACTACGAAATCGATTTCCCAATCGATTTTGTAAAGTTATAAAAAGAGCTAAATCGATTTGCCAATCGATTATCGCGATCTTGGTTTTCTTTAATCTTGAAACTATACAAGCTAATCGATTTACCAATCGATTCTTTAAAACAACACTTTTCAGCAGAACATGTCCAGACCTGTATAAATCGATTGCCTAATCGATTTCTGGGAAACTGTTTTAATAAAACTATTTTCAATCGATTACTCAATCGATTTGCCAAACTTCAGAGTCGATGTATAAAACCACGGAGTCGATTTGGTCACAATCTCAGAGTTCACTGTGTTTTCAACAAGTTTATTTCAATCGATTTGCCAATCGATTGTTTTCAAAACAGTGGCTCAGGTTTTTGATGTCAATCGATTTGTCAATCGATGTGATTCAAAATAGTGATTCAGTTTTAATATCAATCGATTTGCCAATCGATTGTTTTCAAAACAGTGGCTCAGCTATTTGATATCAATCGACTTGTCAATCGATGTGGTGGCATGTTCCTGAAAAGTTTTTACCTGGTGTTTAGTTCAATCGATTTCCCAATCGATTGCAACCAAACTTTATCAAAATTGAAAGTGTTAACAATTGATTGTCCAATCGATTGTATTTGTCACAGGTGAGGCCATTTTTCAAATGATACTTTGTCAATCGATTAGCCAATCGATTCCCTCAGCACTGGAGTGCCACTGTGACTCATTCAGTCGATTTACCAATCGATGTGTTACCATCAGGTTTGATTTGTGAAGTGTTCAATCGATTTACCAATCGATTTTCTCCAAATCAGAGGCTACTGACTTGTGCATTTTTCATTTTTAATTGATCTAATCGATTTCTTAATCGATTGCACATTCACAAACACTTAAGATTTCCTTACACCCTTGTTATGAAATCGATTTCCCAATCGATTTACATATTCAGAATTCAACTTTTGTTGATTTCTTGTGTTCCAAGCTATTTGATCCAAGTGTGTAGGGTTTGATTATGGTTCCTGAAATCTTGCTCAATTCAAATATTAGATTTATCATGCATTGTATGAACATTGTTGAATTATTAATTATGTCAAAATTAGGAATCAAAGGATCAAAATCCAACAAATTTCACTTCCATTTCAGGTACGCTTTTCTTTCATGTCAGCCAAAAAGCATTTGAAGTTTTCTATTTTTCTATTATAGGAGATATGTAATATAGTCAAGTTACAAAGTTATTTATGAGGTAGAAAATTTCTGTGGTACTTAATAAGATATGTGTAGAAACTGTATTTTCAATGCATAGCTGAAACTACAAGGCATCCTGCTTCTGTAGCATCATTTGCTTAAATTATGTTTGCTTCTAAAGCAGAATTGTCCCTGAAACATCAAAATACTTTTATAAGCTGGAACATTGCGCCTACCTTCTAGTATAAAGAGACTTGCAGATTGATTTTCTTTCTTAGTGTTTAGTTCCTTAAGTTATGATTATCATGAACACACTGTATAATTCAACCATCCTCCTTGTTGGCAGGTCATTAGTTTGATACCTATGGTTGCAGACCTGGACAATATTAATTTCACCATCCACAGGGAATTATAATTTTTCCCAGAGAAGTTTCAAAAAGATCAGTGATGGTCAGATTTTTTTTGTTTCGAGCTTCACAAATCGATTCAGCCGTTCATGATAAGATCTTACCTCAAATCTTGCTTCAAGTGCTGTCTTCAATGACATGGACAACTACGCTGTCTTCAAATATAAGTCAACTTTCTGTAATGTCTTCTCTTCTTTCTTCATAGTTGAACAAACAACTTAGGTTGTTGGGGTTGCTCACACGAAATTAGACCAGCATGTTCTGTTCCATATCCATGATAATATATGACTACTGATTAATTTTAGATATATTGACACATTTAACAAAAACTAAATATATGTAGTCACAGTTCATGATTGTAGTTCAGTTTGCTGTTACAACTGCTTTTTAATAATATATATTCAGTGTCATCTCCCATTAATTTGTCTATACTACATTTTTTAAAGCATTGTAAATCTTCAATGTATCTTGTGTTCGAACTTTGAAGTAAACTTCCTCACAAAATCTTAGCATGCAATCATTCCTTCCAAACATCAACATGCACTGAATTTTAACCATGACATAAATTTGAGGTAGATAGCAATATTCACTCCACAATTAAACTCTGCTATTTCAACAAAAAGGAAAATTGTTGAATGCAATTAGTTGAGTAGTCAACAAGCAACAAGGTCATGCATAGCCACATAGGTTCACCAGGCATTCCACTAGCTTGCACAAAGAGTGCTAATCAATTTTCAACTTCAACATTTTTAACTGGATATATGTACACATCAAAGTTGTAACAAGAATATGAAGCTCACCCAAAGAGGGACAACATAATATTTTCTTTGTGCTAGTTGTAAAATAATTGGTCATGAGAAGAATAAAAAGATGTCATTGAAATATATGCAAAACTAAATCTCAGCAAAACAAAAATCATTTAGAATAATCATTTCTTCATCTCCTTTGAAACGTACACCTACACACACTGCTCGTTGCTTTCGAAATGTCTTGTATTTTGATAATGAATTGATACTTAACTTTGCAGAGACCATTATAGCCATATTATGTGAATATTACAACTACTAGATACCACACTTAATATGGTGTTCAAAACAAAAAGCTGTCTTAGTTTGAACGATGACTTATAGTTACAAGAAAGCATTAAATGGAGGTGAAGAATTTGCAGAGGTTGCACGCACATATCCTATTCATAAATTAGAACCTATATCAGTTGAAGACTGTTGGTCTTTACTCTCCAAGCATGCATTTGGAGGTGAAGAATTTGGGGCACTAAATGCCCCGACCTCGAAGCAATTGGTTTGAAGATTGCAAGAAAGTGTGGCGGATTGCCAATAGCTACTAAAACACTCGGAGGACTTTTACGTTCAAATGTAGATGCAAAGGAGTGGGCCACAATTCTAAACAGTGATAAATGGAACTTACCAAATGATGATATTCTACCTGCTTTGCTTTTAAGCTATGAATATCTCCCCTCTCACTTGAAAAGGTGTTTTTCCTATTACTCAATTTTTCCAAAGGATTATCCACTTGATAGGAAGAAGTTGGTTTTGTTGTGGATGACAGAAGGCTTCCTTGAGCATTCTCAAGTAGGTGATAACTACTTTGTTGAATTGATGTTTAGATCCTTAATTCAAGAGTTAAATGACGATTTTAGAAGTAAAACATTTGTGATGCATGACCTTGTCAACGATTTAGCTATAGTTGTATATGGAAAAAGTTGTGCTAGGCTTGAATGTGGTGGCAACGTGTCTAAAAATATTTGTCATTTGTCATATAAGCAAGAAGAGTATGACCATTTCCAGAAGTTTGAGACTCTCTACGATCTCAAATGCTTGCGAAGCTTCTTATCTTCTGGCCCTTCAATGCCAAAAAATTACTTATCATGCAAGGCGGTTGATGATTTGATTCCCACACTCAAAAGGTTGCGTGTGTTATCCTTATCAAAGTATGAAAACATTAACGTGCTACCAGATTCAATTGGAAGTTGTGTTGTTGCAGTATCTAGATCTTTCCAACACTAAAATCAAAAGTTTGCCTGATACAATCTGTAACTTGTATAATTTGCAAACCTTGATTTTATGTAGATGTAGGGATCTCATTGAGTTGCCAGTCCATATCGTAAAGTTAATTGATTTACGTCATCTTGACATCAGTAAGACCAACAGAAAGGTGTTTCCTATGAAAATTGTTACGCTTTCTACACTTTTATTTAAAAAAAAAAAAAATCAGAAGTGAATAAATGAGTGAAGGCTAGTAACATGGTTACATGGGACATGTGAGAGAGCATATGAGAGCTTTTCATTTGGATATTAGTGGATTATGACCTCTCAGCCATGTGTGTAAGCAATAGACAAACATGTTAGGATGTAGAATAAAGGGAAGTTAGATTAGTTATTAGAGTAATTAGGAGGTAGGAGCCTTTTTAAGGCTGCAAGTTATTTTTTATTACTGTTTTAGGTTGTTAGTATCATTCTGTTTCTATTTTCCTGGGTTAGGGCTGATTAATCCTTATCTCTTTTATCCTATTGTACAGAGAGCATATAAATAAAGGTTCTCTTCCGCTATAATTTTCTTAACTGGTATCTCGGTTGAATGGTGCATTTGTCCTTGAGAAACGTATCTGCTCTTGTCTATCATGTTTTGAGAGATTCTGCAGGAAAGGAAATATGTGAATTGTGATCATATTATATCTTGGTCTTTATATATATAATTAAAATGTTTAGTTTCTCAATATGGAAGGTATGTTTTCTGAAATAGGTAGAGTAGATCAATAACTCTAGAAGAAAAAGAGAATTTCATATTTGTTTAGGACAAATTTAATTGTTATTCATTTTGTATTTTTCAATCAGAATTTTCAACAATACACTTAACAAAAATGTCATCAAATAATAAGAAACTAGATTATGGTCCGCGCGCTGCGCGGATATTAATTAATTATTTTATAAATTTTATAAGTAATATTTTATGTATTATAAATATAGTTATCTTATAATATTTGTAATAGTTGAATATGATTAGAAAAATTAAAATAAAGAAAAATCATGTTTATCACAATCATCTAATTTAATTTTTAAAATATTTTATAAAATTCGTATGATAACTTATTATATAAGATAATCGTTTGACTCATTGTACTTTGATTATTAATTCATTTTTCAACATATAATGGTACTTGTAGTTATTTGATGAAATAAAATGTAAAATACAAACCCAAAAATAAGATGTAAAAAATGCTAATGTTGAATTATATTGTAGCATAGCTAAATTTATTTGTTTTATTAGTATGATTTTTTAATTGCAGAGCATGAGAAGTTGTTATAAAAAAAATTATTCAATATATTTCATCAAGAGTGGGTAAAAAAAAAGTTGTTATGGCATCGGAAGTATATTTTAAATATATATAATAGATAATAGATTTTAAGATATACAATTGAGTTACAAAATATATTACTTTGTTGTTGAAACTAAAAATGATTAAAGTAAAATACTTGAAAATACATTCATCTTGTATTTTACTTTATTACTTTTTTGTTGTCTCATTCGTTCATCTTTATGGTAATTGTGAATTTTTTTATTTTAAATCGGATATATTAGAATTTTAATTTACAAACATTCAAATTGTTATTAACATTAATAGAGTAATCATAATTATTAACATTTTGGTTTCAAAATCGAAATCCAAAATTTATAACAATTACAAAATATTAATCCTCAAACAATTATAAATATATATTAAATATAAATAATTGCAAATGAATTACTTTAATTTCATACCAATTAACACTATAAAACAATAAATTTAATTTAAATAATTCCAGTAAAATAAAGTTGACCAAAATTCAACAAACATATTTTGTCCATCATTTCTAAATTTTTATATGCTATATATATTTACCAATATTCAAAAATAAAAATCAAATATAAATATTTTTTTGTTCTCTCACTCGATCATTTTAATTTAAAAAATAATTACAAAATATTAATTGTCAAACAATTATACAACAAATATAAAAAATTGCAAATATAAAACAACAAATCAAATTTAATTAATTTCAAAAAAAAAAAAAACTTACCAAAATTCAAAGAGTCGTGACTTTGTCCATCATTTTTAAATATTTATATACTATATATTTATCAATATTCAAAGTAGAAAATCAAATACAAATATTTTTTGTTCTATCATTCGATCATTTTAATAATCAATCTTTTGTGATAATTGTGAAATTTTTTATTTTAAAATTGGAGAAATTAAAATTTTAATTTACAAAAATTCAAACTATTATTAATATTAAATAGAGTAATCATAATGATTAATATTTTGGTTTCAAAACCAAAATTCAAAATTTATAACAATTCGGTTACAAAATATTAATTGCCAAACAATTTTAAGTATACATTAAATACAAATAATTGCAAATGAATTACTTTAATTTCATGTCAATTAACATTATAAAATAACAAATAAAATTTATTTAATTTCAATAAAATTAAATTGATCAAGATTCAAAAAGACATAATTTTGTCAATAATTTATAAATATTTATATATACTATATATATTTACCAATATTCAAAGTAGAAAATTAAATACAAATATTATTTGTTCTCTCACTCGATCATTTTACTTATCGATCTTTGTGGTAATTGTGAAATTTTTTTACTTTAAATCGGATATATTAGAATTTTAATAATTTAGAAACATTCAAACTATTATTAACATTAATTGAGTAATCATAATCATTAAAATTTTGATTTCTAAACCGAAATCTAAAATTTATAACAATTCAGTTACAAACTATTAAATTGTTAAACAATTACAAGTATCATCAAATACAAATAATTGTAAATGAATTACTTTAATTTTATATCAATTAAAACTATAAAACAACAAATTAAATATAATTAGTTTCAGTAAAATAAAACTAACCAAAATTCAAAGAGAAATGACTTTGTCCATCATTTCTAAATATTTATATATTACATATATTTACCAATATTCAAAGTAAAAAATCAAATA
>NC_021164.2:20612474-20629650 GCF_000331145.2 Cicer arietinum | reverse complement strand
TTTAATTAGTTTCATTAAAATAAAACTGACTAAAATTAAAAGAGACATGACTTTGTCCATCATTTCTAAATATTTATATATTATATATATTTACCAATATTCAAAGTTAAAAGTCAAATAAAAAAATTTAAATATATATAATAGATGAAATTAAAGTAATTTATTTGTAATTATTTGTATACTTATAATTGTTTGACAGTTAATAGTTTGTAACCAAAATGTTAATGATTATGATTCATTTGTCAATATTAATAATAGTTTGAATGTTTGTAAATTAAAATTCTAATAAATCCGATTTAAAATAAAAAAATTCACAATTACCACAAAGATCGATTTAACATTTGAAAAATTTCTACAATACATTCAGATTTGTGTTCTGAAATTTAAAATGATCTAGTTTATTCAATTCGATTTAATGTCACACATCTTTTAAACATGCTTAAAATTATTTGAGTCAAACTTTTTCAACTGCAATTTGTAAGCTACTCAACATACTAAGAAAATGAGACACACAAAGCAAAGTGACACTTAAAAACAACTAAAGAAGGAAAAGAGTTTAGAAGAGAGATGGAAAAAATATTGATGTATAAATATACCTTGTCATAACATTGAAAAACACTAATTCCTTGAATTTTTCATGTACCATTTTGCTCTGGGTATGATGGATAGCGAAATTTGTCGGCTGGTCCCATCCCAACTTGGATTTCCTAGATAGTCGCAGTGATAGAATGTCATGTAAGAAACTATACATAGCATTAAGTCACTATGAGCCAAATTGATTTCAAAGATTGTATAGAATATAATTGAATTTATGACAGCAAAATTAGAAAAAGACAAAGAGAATAACTTTTTTTGTTGCAATGAACCAACTTATACCTCTTTCAGTGTATCTTTGGAGTAGAGTCGGCAATTTCGAAGAAGAAGATGATTTTGCAAGGATGGCGAATGACTGGGAAGTCATTAAAAAAATTAGGGATTAGAGGAATTAAAAGAGGAAAAAATTATTTAGAAACTAAGTAGAAAAAAATGAGGTGAACATGGCACCAAAATTAGAAATAGACAAAGAGAAATTTTTTTTTTTGTTGCAACCAACCAACCTATACCTCTTTCAGTGTACCTTGGGAGTAGAGTCGGCAATTTCGAAGAAGAAGATGATTTTGCGTGGATGGCAAATGACACACAAGAGGGAAGAAGAAATTGTTGGAGGAAGTCATTAAAAAAATTAGGGATTAGAGGGATTAAAAGAGGAAAAAAACTATTTAGAAACTAATTAGAAAAAATGAGGTGAAAAATAAAAACACAAAGAACTCTCTAAGGCGTACACATAAGCTTTTTTGTTGAGGTGGGATATGTTTGCACATGTGGAAGAAATACTATGAGGTGGCATGAGAGTTGACATGAGAGTCTGATTTAAATATATATAATAGATTTGGTTTCCGATATTCACAAAATGGTGAATATGAGAAATGTTTTATAGAGCTGAGAACTAATTTGAAATATTCATATTTTAAAGGACTAAATTGAGAGCACCTTACATATTTAAATACTATTTTAGTAGTTTATTCCTCATACTCTTGGACCATTATTTAAGTCTTTGACATGTATAAATTATTTTAGTAACTTTTTGTTGTCTAAAGATGAGATAGTATAAATTATAAAAAAAAAAAAAAAAAATTATTATCGTATCTGATACAATGTTTGTAAATTTGAAATTTACTTCTCTTTAGTTGATACGTATTTTGACTACGATTGATGTTTTAATCTTAGAAATCTTATATTTTTTTAATAATTAACTATTGTCATCTAAGTGAGAGAGAAGTGAGAGAGTGGTAAATTAATTATTTAAATTAATCGGTTATAGATTGTGATAATTAATTTTTATGAATTATTATTAATATATTAATGGTCAATTATCATTAAACAATAATTAATTGATAAATATGTGTTTAATTTTAACTTTGAATGGACTTGATAGATCAATTCATTGCATTCAATGAAAGGTCTCTCTTCGAGCATTTACTCATTTAATTTTATATAATTAAATTTTTAAACTTTTATTGTGATATTTTGTTGTGAATTGATTAATATAATTATATAAAAAAAATTCATGTTTTTATTGATGTACTTTTACCTTGATTTTTTTAAAAAAAATTTGTACTCATACTTGTAATCGGTACTATACCCGTAACTATGTATCATATTTATTTCTATTATAATCAAACTCTTCCTTCATTCTTGACATTGAGCCATCAAGTTCCAACTCATTTAAAATTTTACTAACAAAAATTTGATGCAACGTGCATGTTAATATAACATATTTTCTTTCTTGAAATGGGCTACAACACAATAAGGAACTCTTAACAAAATTGAATATATACAATCAGTATATTCTTGGAAATCCTATGATAAAATTCATATTCATATTTGAGAAGTTTGTTCACCTCAGTTGACTTGACTTTGATGCTGCTGTGGTGCCATAGACACTACATGTAAGGCAATATTCACATATTTCATAAAGTCCACTTTTTTTAAAAAAAAAAGACTCTCTAAAAAGTCTTTTTTTTTTTTAAATATATATAAATAAAATAAAATAAAATAAAATAAAATAAAATATGGCTGGTGTCATGAGAAAGTAATTGATTTTTGAAATATTCCTTGGCCAGGAGCAAGTATTGCCAATGGGTCATAAATAGATTTTCTTTGCAATAAAATCTGCCATTTAGGACCATAATGTGTCTCCCATTCTTCTTGTGTAGTATAGTGAGGCAAATATTGCTTTACTCCAAGATGGGCTCTTTCACAATATTCTAAAATTCTTTTATTTTGACTTAAAATGTATTCAAGTCCATTACATCCATTGGATGAAGGGACTGCAGATGCAAGAAAGGCCACTAAATAGAAAATATCTTCATTTGGAATAGCAACAGATGTTCTGTTGTCCCACCTGCAAATAACATAATATTTTTAATAATTATTTGATTAAATATTTGTACCAAAATTATAATTACTATGAATTGTAAGATACTAGATTAACATCTTTAAAAATATGAAAATTTTAAAGTGAAAACAAGTAATATATGGAAAAAAATATATAAAAATTGATATTGATGTTCATCGTTTTTCTAATTGTCACTTTTGTAGAAATTATTATTATTTTTTTTCACAATTTAATGCAACATTAATTATTATTTTACTAATAATAATTTTACTATTTATTGAAGAAAAAATAGGTATAATAAATAAACAAGGGTATCATAGAAAAAATGATAATTAATTTTATCAAAAAATAAAATTATTGATTTCTTGTGTTTGTATCAAATATTTTAAACAAAACTTAAAAAAAAAAAAAAAGGAGATATTATATCGTATGCAAACTTCAAAATAATTTATGTAAAATATTTTAGATTAATTCATGTGAAAAAAGGATATGCACAAAACAACTATTTGTAAATAAATATTGAAAATTCAAATAATTATAATTAATTTTATAAATTTAATATAAAATATAATCTAATTTATTAAATTGACTATTTTTAATGTCAAACACTCAACTATTCACATTAAATATTTTTTAATTAAATATAATAGCATTAAATGATTGAAAAGTAGTTAATTTTTTTTATAATAATAAAACAAAAAATTGAGACAAATTTTGTGAAGCTTACTTTGATTTATGTACTGGATAGATAAGGACAGGTCCATTGCTTGTTTCTTTAACAATATGGCCAAACACAACTTCTGCAAAATTGTGTATTTTGCTTTTCGGTATTAAAAGATTGAGCCATGGATGTGGAACATCCCACAAACCTTTTGAACGCAATTTCACTTCTGAGATATGCACTCTGTCTAAAAAGTCAACATATGTGATTTCTGTTTGAAAAAGTGTTGATGGGATATAGTTCAAGTGGGACAAGTGTTTCTCAACATCCTGCATTAAAAAAAAAAGTAACATAGTGATAGTGATTAGTTAAAGATAGTTAAATTAATTTTATATAGTTTGTCTAACAATTAATTGATTATGTAGGGTAGTTTGGTGCACTAGGCCCCCATCAGACGGTGGGAAATGGATTTGGCTTAGTAACTGTGTGACGAGTTACTGTGATTAAAATAATTGGTTGAGATTGTTTATAATTAATTTATTAAATATGTAATTTTAGATACCACTTTAATATATTTTATCGATGTAGAGTAAACATTTATTTTGGTTCTTGAATGTGTCAAATTGTATCATTATAGTCTTCAAATATATCAAAATTACAAAAGCATCATTGTATGTGTCTTTTCTTAGTGAGTTTGATCCTAAACTATCAAAGATATTTTTGTAATCTCAAACATTCAGATATTATAGTGACATTATCTCACACATTCAAGTACCAAAACAGTGATTTATTCACCGTCGCTTAAGCTCACCCTCTTAACAATTAATTGATTATGACTTTGTATAAAATCCATGTTTTAAGTTGAGCCATTTCTCTCTAACCTGATTTACTGCAAAGGTTTCTTGATGATTGAAGTATTTGGCCAATTCAAGGCAGTAAAGGGTTCTTCCATCTGATTTGAACTTGCTAGCTTGAACTGGATCTTGTGGATTGAAAGATGATCTCCAATTATTTAACAAACCAGTTCTGTTTTTTATCACAAATCCTTCAATGTAATCAAAACCTTTTTCAGCAAATATTAGTTTCTCTTGGTCTCTTGTGAATGCTGTGAAATCTGCATATAGCACTCTAATCCATTTTACCTGTTCAAAACAATCGAAAGCTATGAAACACAAATACTGAAACAGACATTACACTGACACGTTGACACCGGTAACAATAAAAGAAAATGAATTAATTGAATGTAATTAATCAATGTCATGTTTTGCCAAACACTTAAGACACGATGAGAGGTGTCACTGCTAAAAAAATGAAAAGTTATTTTGTTTTCAAAATTGAAACCTGGAAAACCACTTATGAAAATTAAAGGACTATGCATTATTACCATGGTTGGTGCTGGCTCTAGTAAGATTCTTGCTTTTGTTATAATGCCAAATTGTCCTAGTCCTCCAAGTACACTGTAAAAGAGTTCAACATTCTCCTCTTTAGAACAGTTTACCACTTCTCCTGTGCCTGCATTCATTCATTGACAATTTATTTTTCAATCATCCAAAATAAAGCATTTTCTTTTGTTGGAAAAAATTATCTTAGGCCTATTATTTGTTGTTATTTTCTTGTATGCTCAAAATAAACCCAACTAGAATGCTCAAAATAAACCCTGAAAATCGGAGGTTTAAGACGAAAAATAAGTCTAAAGTAAAGTCACATATGTTAACAAGGTTTTTTTAAAAAAAAAAATTGAAACTACAACTAAGCTTAAAGATCGTGATTTTTTATGTCTTTTTAACGGAAAATGAGTAAAATAGTTCACACACTGCCCCGAGGGTAGCTTTATAAAAAGCGGACCTAAGGGGTAGTGAAGTGTGAAACAAGCCTTGACCCAAAGAGTTAGCCAAAGAACGGCGAACAGACGGGGAAGAACAACAAGCAAGGGAGCACCCCTTAACTACGCGGTCTCGGGGTGTGCCCAAACGGTGTAGCACTGCAGGCCAACTCGTCAAGGGTAGCTAGAGTCCAAGCTACATATATAGATTACATCAGCTGCATTTAACTGCAATTCTTAATAATATCAGGAATTATGACGCGACTATGATTTTCAACTAAGATTTTAGAGAATTCTAAATTAAAATGTCAGTGTCAAGTGAAATATAAGTTCAGAAGAGACAACAATATGTTCTCAGCCACATATTTTTTCACAAAAAAATAATTTTATTTTTCTCATTATCATCAAATTTACCAACCTGTAACAATCTCCATCTTCAGAACATTACTTATCTGTGGACCATGCCTAAAAGCCTGACCACTAACACCAGCATTAGACAAAGTTCCACCAACTGTCAGATGTAAATAGTCTGTCCAAGATCTTGGTGCCAAACCATACTTCAATGTCTCATGCAAAATCTTTATCCACAATTCACCTCCTGACACATCCACATAAGCAAATTCTCCACCAGCATACACTTTCATTTCATCAACCTTATTCAATGATTCCATGTTGATCACAACTCCTCCATGAGCTTGTGCTTGTCCTTGAAGTGAATGACCATGTCCTCTAGCTGCAACAGTTAGCTGAGAATTTGGACCTAAATTCCATACATGCTTTATAGTAACTGAAATATCAGAAACTGATTTTGGATGAAGTACTGTCATTGGAAAAGATTGGTACCTATTACCAAAATCTCTTGCTGCTTTTTTAAGATCAAATTCATCAAAACTAAAGTGTCCTTCTAATGGAAGTGATTTTAAAGAAGAAGGGATACTTGAAATACAGAAATTAAGTCTTATGGTAATACAACTTAGGAATAAAATCATTAAGCCTTTGATGAACATAATGTTGTATTGTTTCACAAGGCTAAATGATGGATATCTAAATGTTTTTATGGAAGATATGTTGTTGGTAGTTAAAGGGTGAAGAAGCTTAAAGTTAAGCATGGTGAAAGAGTAAGAGGGTTGAAGCTAGAATTTAAAGAATTTTTTGTAAGTGGTTGATTCAATTCAACCCTTTTGAGTTATGAGAATCAATAGAAAGATTGATAAGAGACGTAGAAGTAGAAGACATCATACTTATACAAAGATGAAAAGGAAAAGTGACAAAAAAGAAGAGATTTTACAAATCTCACTTTTTCCAAATAGTTGCAACCACAATCCAATCTTTTCCATCATTCCATCAAGGACAGATAAACAAACATGTTTCAAATTTTTATTGTTTTGCTCATAACCCAATTTAAGTAACTTCTATTTTTCCAAAATTAGAAGGAAAAAAAATAGTCTTTGGTTTTGCTACTGTTTACATTTTATGTCTTTTTAAGGGTAGGTCATAGTTGTATCATATATGCCCCATGCTCCTGTCTAAGTCAAGTATGTTGAGGTGATGATGGCTTGGTGTTGATTCCATTTCCATTGCTGTAGCTAGGAATGTGAAAATCTTGTATATTTCTGAAATTGAATTGTATGAGAAGGACTTGTGAGATTGTATTAATACATTCAAGTAGGGAGAGATGACATTGGTAGGGTCATTGTTGGTCCATGTGACATGTGAAGTTTTTATTCATTTATGATGGTTATGGTGGTCATGTATGGAGAGGACTATATAAGGGACCTCTTCTTGGGGCCACTTTTTTGCATGTCAAGTCAAGGTATTGGAAGAAGAACAAATGGAAACAATGATACTTACATATTTGATGCAATGATGCACTACCACACCATTGCACTACTAATGTTTAAAATCTCTTTTAGTACTTAGCTATTGTCATGTTTTATGGGACATATATATATTAGATTGTCTGCGATCACAATTATGTGTACTCATGTAGTTAGACTACTCACAACTATTTGTTTAAGATTAGATGACTTGTAGCGTAAAATTGACAAATGAATTTTAACCATCAAAATATTATCACGGTCAAGATTTTACTATAGTCACTTTTTGATAATAGAGAATTCATATCCATATTTTTTATGGTTCTCTTACATTGAAGAACAACAATGTAATGACAAAAGAATAATCGGACAACAATACATAAGAAAAATAATGATTTTAGCATAGAAAACCCTTCAAAACAGAACAAAATCACATGTCATTCAAACCAATAAAAAAATCTTATATGTTCAAATAGTCTATACCAAAGAATCTCAAAATATTATTGCACAAACTATATTTTCATAATATATATCCTTTATCCAAATCAATATGAGAGTAATCATTAAATTTCAACAAATCTCTTAATTTGATATGTATTCACTTAAATAAATAAGACCCAAAATAGACTCATACAATTTAACATTTCCCCCCACAAAATTGAAGATATCTTGTTCTTACCTTTTTTCTTTAGGTACATTATTGTGATACCTTACTTTTTTGTTTATAATCTTTATTCATTGCAACTTGTATGTTGAATTTTGGGTTCAATATGTGTAGGTGATAGAGTAGCATTTTATCCCTTTCACTCTATAACGGCCTTTAACATTTGTCACTTCATTTGATTTGATAGCATACATTTATGTTGGAATTCCCTCCTAATTTATGAGTAAGTAAAAATTGACCATTGGCAGACTAAGGAATGCAACCCTTGAATTGGAAAATCTAGCTTGTTTTCTTTAGGAAACATATCACCAATAGGTAATAAGTTATAGGTAGTAGCATATATGTCTTATTGTTTGACAATAAAACATAAACATGATAATTGATAGTGTTTGTCTATGTGATTTTTCTCCTTAAATAAGTTAGATTACTATTTTGTCAAGTCATATATTTCTTTGACCGGTTGTCAACTCATATATATTAAAGAGTTATTTAAATATTTTATTTTTTATAAATTTTATATGTTTATTTTTAAGTTAAATATACTTTTAATTTTTATAAAATTATAATTTTTTAAGTTTAGTCGTTATAAAAATATGTATTTATTTTTAGTCTATATTTTGATTTTATAAAATCTTTTTTTAGGGATTAAAAGTATCAATATTTTATAAAAAAAATTTAAATTTTTTAAAATAGGGACTAAAAGCGAATAAGTGTTTTAAGGATAATATGTTGAAATTTTTTTATAACAACTTAAAGTAAAATTTTAAAATTTATAGAAAGTAAATACTTATTTAACTCTTTATTTTTTAAAATGCTAATATTTTTTCTGTAGTTTTATTTTGCTTTACTTATCTCAATTTCTTATTTTTCTATTGTCCTGTCCATTCAAAAAAAATATGCAATTTAAGTCCTTATTCATTGTCAAAAACAAAAAAGTTCATATTTATGTCTAGTGTATTTTTAAATTTTCAAGAATATATTTTAAAGACGAAAAGGAAAGCTCACTATAAAATAACATTATCTTTAAAGAAAATTAAATTTAAGGCCAACCAAGTTTAGACGGTTGAAACTTTTATAACAACAATTGGCATACTAAATTAGAATGATATTAGTAAATAGAATAAAAGTTTATTTTGGTCTCTAAAATTTTTTGAGAGATTTAATGTAGTCTTCGAAAAAAATAAAATAATTTTTTAGTCTCTAAGAAAAATAAATTGGGTCAATTAATTTTTGAGAAATTTTGAAAGATCTAATTAAGTCTCTAAAAAAATTTAAAATACATTTTAGTCTTTAAGAAAAATAAATCGAGACAATTTAATTCTTTGTTCAATTTAGGAAAAAATAAACCCTAATGTTATTTCACATAGAGAAACTACAAGTCTAAGATAGAAACCCTTTTGATTTCATAGTGGTTTGCGATTCTGAAAGTGTGATTTATTGTCTTTGTCGTTTATTTCAGAAGCTGTATTTTCTTCTTCATTATCATGTTTTTCTTCTTTGCCCTCGCGTTTCTGAATGTGCATTATTGTTCATCTTGCTCGTGTTTTTGAAGGTGCGATTTTATGTATTGTTCATGAAGGATACCGTTGTGGTTTAATTTGGATATTATTAACATTTTTTAAATTATATTATAATTTAGTGAATTTTTTGTTGCACTGATTAAATTGTTCAATTAATTATTGTTAGGGACTTAATTGTCTATTTTTAATTATTGTCTAGGACTTAATTGTCTTCTTTTATTTTATAGAAATTACACGTGGGAGGATCAAGTTGAGTCATCGGACAAATTAGCAAAAAAAAACTCAATTTTTTAAATGTGGTTCACATAAGGACTAATTTAGCCTGATTTATTTTTCTTAAGGACTAAAAAGTGTTTTTATTTTTTTCAAAGACTAAAATGAGTCTTTAAAAATTTCTCAATGACCAACATATACCTTTACTCTAGCAAATATTTTCCCACTAAAAATTACTGATAAGAAACCATTGACTTGACATTGTTTGATCTTACTATTCGTGCAGCAACCATCAAACTAAGTGGAGTCAATTACATGGACTTACTGCGATAGTTTTTGTTATGTATTAAATTTAAGATATATTATTTACCTTTAAATATCTCTTAGTAATTTAGTCTATATATTATTTTGTTGGAAGCTGCTTAACAAAAATTGATTCACAGAAGAATTTATATTTACTTTTTTTCCAAAGAAACTAGTAGAGTTAGCCTTTTCAATTAAGATTATAGGATTTGTCTCCTCTAGGTTGTATATAACTCTACAAATTCAAGTATCTCACTTTATAATTACAATGAATTATTTGATACTACTCAGAAGACACACTTACACAACTATAGGTGATGTTTGATCACAAAGTTGAGCTAATTATGCATTATGATTCAAGCTTAGGAATTACAGTGTACAATTTGTGTTTAAATACTACAATTTAATTTATAATATTTTCCCTAAAATATATTGCACCCATGCAACCCCAATTACAATCCAACTAATGTTTGGGCTATATCACTTAATTATTAGTTATCACTAACTACGAGTCATATACAACAATCTTCATTTTGACACATACCAGGCCACTTTGAAGATGAATTGCATCACTTATGCATACTGACGACTATGGGGTACAAATATTTCTTAACACTAAAAAATATGTAACAAATCCTAACAATGCTTGAATTTGTTACTGGTGATTAACTTTGTCAGTATATCAGCTACATTTTCAGAAGTACGAACTTTTTTAAGTAATATTTGTCCTAGTGCAAGAGACTATTTGATCTTGTAAAATTTCACATCAATATATTTTTTCCTATCGCGAAACTCTTGATTATTTTTCAAATAAATAACACTATAACTGTCACAGTGCAATTAAAATTGCACCTTACTCAACACTCAGTTCCTTCATTAGTCATGTAAGTCATAAATCCTCTTTCACAGCCTTATATTTTCATGTACACTTCTTCAACTATAGACATAACCACAATCCATTTAACTAATAATTTATAACAAATAGATAACTTTGCAAGAGTAAATACATATCACATTGTCCACCAACAAAGTTTAAAGCAATATATCATACAACTTAAAGATCACCTTGTCCACTTCCAAACATGATACAATGACATGTTTTTCAAGTACATGAAAATCAATTTGACTACTTTCTAGTGATACTTACTTGGTTTGGACATAAACTTACAAACTTAACTTATAGTTTGTTCAAAATCTTCTAGTAGAAATCATAACATACATTAAACAACCCACATTACTAACATATATAGAAAATCTTTGAGATATACTCAACTTTTGCACCTATCTTTGGATACTATTCTATTTATAGTAAACTACCACTTTAGTCTCTGACTCAACATGGCGTTGTCGTTTTTGTCACTGACTCAGTAAAAATCCAAATTAGTCTATGACTCAGTCAAACATTTGTCACTTTAGATCCTAAGGTTAAATTTTCTATTTGCCCTATTAAGTAGGTGACGTGCACACGTATATGGCTGAGTGATGTGTCACTATCTTTGCTATGTGGGTATGATGAATAAGCAGTGACCAAATTAACAATAAATTTTAAATAAAATTAAAAAAATGGAAATATTTGTGTTTTTATCTCTTTTAGTTACCTTTTCTCTTTTCTTCTCCCTTCAGATACTTTTTCTCTCATTTCCTCTTCCTTTGTCAAACCTATCCACCACCACCATCAATTTTCACCTTCATCTCCACCACCGCCATCACTTTACATATCATTCACATATGTC
Source organism: Cicer arietinum (assembly GCF_000331145.2). Taxonomy (NCBI): domain Eukaryota; kingdom Viridiplantae; phylum Streptophyta; class Magnoliopsida; order Fabales; family Fabaceae; genus Cicer; species Cicer arietinum. The sequence goes on along the minus strand of NC_021164.2, from coordinate 20,617,979 downwards.
TTCATACCATTCCCATCTTATTCATCATCCTTGACCAAACCCTTAATTTCTTCCCAAAATTCTTCTATGTTTTTTGGTTAATCATCACATCAAAGATTATAATGATGGAAAATCAATCATCACAGCGAACTCAATCTTCTTCATCTTGGTTGGAAATTTCTTCAAAAATTAAGTTTTTTTGTCGGTGTGGGAGAAATGTTGTGAGGCGCATTTCCCATACATCAATTAACAAAGGAAGACTATTATACACTTCTCAATGAACAAGGTAATATGGGTTGGAAATTTTATATTAAAGGCCCATAACCAAATTTGGAAAATTTTGGATTCGGTTTTATAGGGATTATAGTAATATGAGTTTGGTATTAGGGTTTATTTTTACATTCAGTTTCAGATTTAAATTTGAACTTTTTTTATAGGATTAAAATGGTTACTGTGGATACTTTGTATGAGTTGATGAGTTAATTTAAACACTTGCACAGGATGAAGCACATCCAACACATGTATTAGATCAAGGAAGAGATGGTGAGATCCACCAAAGAAGAAAGATTGAGAGGCACCAGAATTCAGATGGAGTGTTCAAGGTTGAAGTTATACTAAACTTGTAATCAGATTCATTATGATGTCAAGTCATTATTATTTTTTGTAATATATTTTACATAAATATATATAATTCAATATAATTAATTAGAACAATTTTTTAGATAGACTTTATCATTTTTCGACCTATCTCTAAATTACCAGAGACCGCTCCTCCCTTAAAATAAAAAATTTAAGACAAAAGAAGTAATTAAATTAAGCTTTCAAAATTTAAATCATTTGTAGTTAAGTCTTTGTATAAAAAGATTTTCATTAGGTGTCTATATTTAGGAACTTAATTAGTTAAAGAGAAACTTAACAATATATTATTTAAAAGTTAAAGGATTCAATTAAAAAAAAATCAACGACATACTAATTTTTTTTATAAATTATTGACCGAATTATATATATATATATATATAAAAAGAATCATTTTAAAAGTAATTTTATAATGAATTATTTCGTTTAATAATTTAATATATTAACAAAAAAATTCATCATCGTAAATTCAAAAAAATTAATTAAATAGATCAGTTTTATAAATTTCTATAAAATTTTAAAACTATTTTAAATTTTATTAAATAATTTCAAACGAATATATAATAAATTTATAAAAAATATAAATATATATTGATTATTAGATCATTTCCACAATGGTAGACTAATTTCTCTTTTTTGTTGATTGCTCATTACCGCCGTCTCCTGTCTATATATATATGCGATAAGGACATATCCACCTTGTTTCCTTTTGCATAGCTTACGGTCCACATCTGTGCATAACTGAACCTTGGAACATACCACCATAAGGTAAATAATATTATTATTGATCACCAACACAAAATAGAGTTACATATTCTTTCTAGAGGAACTAAAGCATGGAAATTATTGTTGTACTTTACTAAAAATTATGAAATATATTTTTTCACTGTTACAGGCATTTCCACAAGTAGGTTATGTGCACATTATACTAGACATCAAAAATCATGAATTAAAACGGACAAATATATCTTTTAGAAAAAAAATTAGTTAACATTGTGGTGTGATTTTGTTGGAAACATAGTCATTTATGTGTAGTTGTGTGATCAAATTTAATTATCTTATTTTTATAATAAATTTTTTATTATTTGATATGTTCACTATATATAGAATGAGTTTGTTAATTTACATCCAATTTTGTAATTGGTGTAAATGAGTTATGTGCATCTTATTATTTTGGAAAATATAAAATGTGCATGCTATTAATCTAGACATACTACGCCAAAAATAGGATTTTATAGCGCGTCTTTTACAGCGCTTACTAAATACAAGCGCTGTTATAAATATATTTTAAAAATAACAGAGCGTATAACAACGCTTTTTTGACAAACGTTGTTGTAGGGTCATATAGCGTTTGCGCATTATTTTTACAAGGCTTTTACAACGCTTTTACACAAGCGTTGTATAATGAAACGCCCTCACATAATGTTTTACAGCGCTTTTTGGACAAGCGTTGTAAAAGACACGCGCTTTCAAATAATTAAATGACCTATTACAGCGCTTTTTTTACAAGCGCTGTAAAAGACATGCGCTTTCAAATAAATAAATGACCTATTAGAGCGCTTTTGTTACAAGCGTTGTAAAAGGTCACATAATTGAAAGACCTATTTGAGCGCTTATTCTACAAATGGACTGTAAAATCATTCACTCATTCACTTTAAATAAAAATCATTTACTTTAAATAAATAAAAACAAATTTAAAACAAATTTTCGAACTCTCATCACCTCTACTCTGGGAAGCCTCATCTCCTCTATGTACTGTGCAACCATTTACTGCTCCTCCTTTAAAAAAAATTGGATACGTTATCTCAGGTATTTATTAATTTGTTGTTGTCACGAAAACTAATAAATTGTTACATAATAAATCATAGGCTAAATTACATCTGTGGTCCCTTAACTTAATTTCAGGTAACGTTTTAGTCCTTTATTTTTTTTTTCCCGACTTGGTCCTTTATTTTAATTTTAAGTGACAATTTGATATTTTATGTTTTAAAATTTCAACAATGTTATCATTTTTTATACAAAAATTCAAAAAAAAGTTTAATCAAAAAACTCATAAAATTAATTATATTCTTCAATTTAATACAAATTTCATCAAATTCGTAACGCAAATCTTCAAATAAACTCATATTTTCATACTTTATTTGATATTGTTAGGAATAAAGGACTAAATCGGGGAAAAAAATGATAAAGGACTAAAACGTTACCTGAAATTAAGTTAAGGGACCACGGATGTAATTTAGCATAAATCATATAAAATCTTTTCTTTTTTGAAATTTGTTGATCTGTTCTGTTTTGAAATCTTTTCTATTGTGAAATTGTTACATAATGGTTGATGTTATCAATAGCTTATTATTTTTGTAACTGCATTTATATAGGTCATATAATATGGACTGGAAATGGATGTCTGTCAATCGATTGTCGAAAGAGTATGAAAATGGAGTGAAGGAGTTTGTTGAGTTTACAGTGAAGAATGCAAAAGATCCAAATAGAGTCGTTTGTCCTTGTTTAAAATGTTGTTTTGGAAAACGCGTTAGAGAAGATGAATCATTGAATTTAACTACTTATTACAGCGCTTTTTTCACAAGCGCTGTAAAACACATGCGCTTTCATTGAATTTAACTACCTATTACAGCGCTTTTTTCACAAGCGCTGTAAAACACATGCGCTTTCATTGAATTTAACTACCTATTATAGCGCTTTTTTCACAAGCGCTGTAAAACACATGCGCTTTCATTGAATTTAACTACCTATTATAGCGCTTTTTTCACAAGCGCTGTAAAATACATCTTTCAAATAATTATATACGTTGGAAACCCTCATATCCTCTACATCTTTCAAATAATTATATACGTTGGAAACCCTCATATCCTCTACATCTTTCAAATAATTATATACGTTGGGAACCCTAATATCCTCTACGTACTGTGCGGCCATCTACGTTGTCTAAGGTATTTTTTACACATGATCTGTTATGTTTTGAAATTGTCAAAAATTGTCAAAAACTCATACCACATGATCTGTTCTGTTTTGAAATTGTCAAAAATTGTCAAAAACTCATACCACATGATCTGTTCTGTTTTGAAATTGTCAAAAATTGTCAAAAACTCATACCACATGATCTGTTCTGTTTTGAAATTTTTAGTTGATATTGGTTTCTTTTTGAAACTTGTTGATATGTTTTGAAAGCTTATTATTTTTGTTACTGCATTTATATAGGTGGTATAATATGGATAGGAAATGGATTTCAGCCAATCGATTGTCAAAAGAGTATGAAATTGGAGTGAAGGAGTTTCTTGAGTTTGCAGTGAAGAATGCAAAAGATCCAAATAGAGTAGTTTGTCCTTGTTTAAAATGTTGTTTTGGAAAACGTGTTAGAGAAGATGAATTAGAAGGACATCTAGTATGTAATGGAATTGATCAAAGCTACACATGTTGGATAAGACATGGTGAGAAAAAAAAAGGAAACATTAATTTTGAGAATAGTTCGACATATGCTTCAACTGACTTCGATACAGATACATATGAGCCGGACCGAGTTGATGAGATCGCAAAAGCAGTTGAAGAAGATCTTCGAGATTGTCCTAAAATGTTTGAAAGTTTGTTGAGTGATGCAGAGAAAGAATTATATAATGGTTGTACTAAATTCACAAGACTGTCGGTGATATTAAAGTTGTACAACTTAAAAGCGAGTAATGCATGGTCTGATAAAAGCTCCACATAATTATTAACACTCTTAAAAGATATGTTTCCAGATGATAACGAACTTCCCAGTCGAACCTACGAGGCAAAACGGATTTTGTGCTCTATTGGCATGAGTTACGAAAGGATTCATGCGTGTCCTAACGATTGCATTTTATTTCGAAACGAATATGAATTACTTAAGGTGTGTCTGAAATGCAATGTATCTCGATATAAGAAGAAAGAATCTACTCCAGCAAAAGTCGTGTGGTATTTTCCTATAATACCAAGATTTAGGCGCATATATCGCAGTGAAGAAGATTTTAAACACTTGACATGGCATGCAGATGAAAGAATTAGAGATGGAAAGTTTCGACACCCTGCAGATTCACCACAATGGGCAAAAATTGATCACGAGTATCCTGAATTCGGGATAGAGTCAAGAAATCTAAGACTTGCACTTTCTATTGATGGAATGAATCCACATGGTCTTCAAAGCATCTCACACAGCATGTGACCTGTGATTTTGTTGATTTATAACCTACCTCTGTAACACCCCAAATTTTATAATAAACTATTTTATTAATTAAATAGAATTTTAATAATTAACTTGATGTTAAAATTATTTTATGATATATATTGATAAATTTTTGGATTAATTTTTTTTATATGTGTGTTTTCTACAATATGCTAGTTTTATACATATTTGACTAAACAAGTGATGTAAATAATAATGTTATATTTTTATTATTTTATATATTTTTCTAAAAAAATAAGAGTATATTAGTGTATATGTGAGTTTTGATAATTAATATCATATTTCCTTGTGTGTTTGGTTAATATTAAATATGCACTTAATTATATTTGATTATTTCCAAAGATATCTTATTTCAATTATTTATTTTTTAAAAAATATCTTGAGTTAGAATTGGTATTGTGTTTGATTTCTTTTATTTTTATATATTTTTTATGACATTGTGATTTTATATATATTTATTATGATTTAGTAATTAATATAAAGTGTTGGTGAAATATTTATTTATTTTATAATTTTGACTATTTTCTAATATGATGGTATTATTATAATGTGAGTATTTTGAGAAATAAGTATAATTGTAGATATTATTTTGAATGTGAGACTTTTAATTATTAGTAATATGTTTTTTTTATATTGATTATTTTAATTACTCTAATTTAGCATATATTAATTAT
>NC_021164.2:20582454-20608571 GCF_000331145.2 Cicer arietinum | reverse complement strand
TGTATTTGATTTTCTGCTTATATTTATTTTCTTCTTATATTTAGCTTGATCTTAGTGTTTTATACTAAGTTCATGTAATTTAATGTACGTTTGACCTGCCATAACTGATTTTCTGCTTATATTGAACTTGAAAACTTTATTTTAGTATTGGGAACTAAAATTGTTTGTTTAAACATGTTTAATTGTTTTATATAAGCAGCCATGTATTTGATTTTTTGCTTATATTTATTTTCTGCTTATATTTAGCTTAATCTTAGTGTTTAATACTAAGTTCATGTAATTTAATATAAACTAGTAATTTACATGAACTGAACTGGAAAAAAAAATCCAAATATAGGTAATTTACATGAACTAAACTGAATATAAACTAAGGAGGTCACGAAGCTTTGTTTTATACCAAGTTAAAAGGTCCTTTAAAAAAACAGTAATATAACATAAGAAAACAAAGAGGCCTTTTAGAGCGCTTATTTGAAAAAGCGTTGTAAAAGAGCCTTTTAAAATAAAATAAGGAGGCCTTTTAGAGTGCTTATTTGAAAAAGCGTTGTAAAAGACCTTTAAAAAAACAATCATATAACATAAGAAAACAAAGAGGCCTTTTAGAGCGCTTATTTGAAAAAGCGTTGTAAAAGAGCCTTTTAAAATAAAATAAGGAGGCCTTTTAGAGTGCTTATTTGAAAAAGCGTTGTAAAAGACCTTTAAAAAAACAATCATATAACATAAGAAAACAAAGAGGCCTTTTAGAGCGCTTATTTGAAAAAGCGTTGTAAAAGAGCCTTTTAAAATAAAATAAGGAGGCCTTTTAGAGTGCTTATTTGAAAAAGCGTTGTAAAAGACCTTTAAAAAAACAATCATATAACATAAGAAAACAAAGAGGCCTTTTAGAGCGCTTATTTGAAAAAGCGCTGTAAAAGGGCCTTTTAAAATAAAATAAGGAGGTCTTTTAGAGCGCTTATTTGAAAAAGTGTTGTAAAATGCATTTAGAAAAAACAGTCATATAACATAAGAAAACAAATAGGCCTTTTAGAGCGCTTATTTGAAAAAGCGTTGTAAAAGAGCCTCTTAAAATAAAATAAGGAGGCCTTTTAGAGCGCTTATTTGAAGCGTTGTAAATGGCCTTTAACAAAACAGTCATATAACATAAAAAACAAAGAGGCTTTTTAGAGCGCTTATTTGAAAAAGCGTTGTAAAAGAGCCTTTTAAAAAAAAATAAGGAGGCCTTTTAGAGCGCTTATTTGAAAAAGCGTTGTAAAAGAGCCTTTTAAAATAAAATAAGGAAGCCTTTTAGAGCACTTATTTGAAAAAACGCTGTAAAAGGCCTTTAAAAAATACAGTCATATAACATAAGAAAACAAAGAGGACTTTTAGAGCGCTTATTTGAAAAAGCGCTGTAAAAGACCTTTAAAAAACACAGTCATATAACATAAGAAAACAAAGAGGTCTTTTACAGCGCTTATTCTACAAACGTTGTAAAGGAGCCTTTTACAAATAAAATAAGGAGGCCTTTTAGAGCGCTTATTTGAAAAAGCGTTGTAAAAGGTTTAGGTCTTTAAGAGCGCGTTTACAACAAGTACTTTAAAAGGTTAAGTCTTTTAGAGCGCTTTTCCAACAAGCGTTGTAAAAGGCTTCTAAAAAAGCGTTGTAATAGGGTTTTATATATAACAGTAAACCGCTTCAGTTTCCTCTTTATTACGTAAACTTCACTATCATCTCTTCTTCATCGATCTTCTCTTCCTTTGCAAACCCTATCATCTCTCCCATTACGAACCATATTTCCACGATCATCTCTCTCATTTTTAACCTTATTTCCATCCACGATCATCTCTACCATTACAAACCATCTCTTTTCATTGAAATACGTAACCCTCATTACGTATTTCTTCGAACCATACTTCAGTTTCTCCGAACCGTATTTCTGCGCATTTCTCCTACGAACAAACCCTATCATCTCTTCCATTATGAACCATATTTCCACGATCATCTCTCTCATTTTTAACCTTATTTCCATCCACGATCATCTCTACCATTACAAACCATCTCTTTTCATTGAAATACGTAACCCTCATTACGTATTTCTTCGAACCATACTTCAGTTTCTCCGAACCGTATTTCTGCGCATTTCTCCTACGAACTCTACGTATTCCGTCTACGTATTTCGTCTCACTATTCAGGTATTGATGTTATTAATTTTTTGTTATCACTAAAATGCATGTTGAACTTATACTGATACGTACTTAGACTACTGCATGTTGAACTTGTTGAAGTTATACTGAACTCCATGTTGAACTTGTTGTAGATAAATGGATTCTAACAAGGCTTTGGATTTTCAAAACGAGGAAGTTGTCAACACCAAGACTTACGAAAACGAAGTCAAACGTGGTGCAACCATAATGCAAAAGGTCATAAAAGCAAGGAGCAGTGGGATACAATTTGAGGTATACTATACTTTGTTTGGTGTTTATTTTTTATCTTTTTTGAAAGCATGTACTTACTATATCAGTTTATTAGGTTGGGTGGAATGAAAGTGGTCAGCCAATCGACCCCAACAGCTCCATGTTTGTAAGTTACATTGGGGATGTTGTTCGTCAAAATATCCCCATTACAGTCGATGACTGGAGAGATAAGGCGTTGAAGGATGCCAAAGATATATTGTGGAATGATATACAGGTAACTTTTTTGATCCACTCTTTTGTCATTTATAATTTTTTCCATTGAAATACTTTACTCAAACTATATCTTTATTTCGTTTGCAGACTGCTTTTGTTCTTGATGAGGTGAGAAAGAATTACGTCTTGAGAGTTGCCGGTAAAATACACCGGGGTTTTAGATCTCACCTTTCAAACTTCTATCTAAAAGATAGTGAGGGAAATATGAATGCAGAAGCTCCAAAAATAAATAAACATTATATATCAAATGAAGAATGGAGTGTGTTTGTATCAAAACGTTCTGACTCCGCGTTTGTAGTAAGTGATTAATTTATTAACATTTGTGTTTTATTATTCATATTCATAGCGTATTTTAAATTTTTACACGATTGTTATTTTTTTTATATAGAATATAAGTAAGGCAAATCGCGAGAGGGCAAGAAATCCGACGCACCCATACAAAAAATCACGTATGGGATATGCACGTCTAGAGCAAAAACTTGTAAGTAATTAAACATCACTTTTATATAATGAAGGAATTTGTATTATAAACTATAGTTTCTAACTAATATTTTGTTTATGATCTTAACGAATAGCGACAAGACACCCAATCCGATCAACCGTTGGGTCGTCATATATTGTGGAAGGAAGCTCATTAAATAAGGACAGAGTTGTTGATAACAAAAATGTTCAAAAAATAATAGAACTTTGTGTAAGTATATGATCACGTTAATATTTTTTAATATTGTATATTATCACTTTAATATTTTTTAATATTGTATTTTAAAAATGATATTGAACTTATCTTTTTACTCCTACATGTATTTTAGGAGAATATCGAACAAAGTTCGGAAAATAAAAAGGGCAACAAAGAAAGTTGCAGGGACATTCTGGGTAAAGTGTTTAATGTTCCTGAATATTCCGACCGCGTGAGGGGGAAATGATTTGGCGTGACTCTTAAAAGCTATTTTTCACAAGAGAAGCGCCAAAATCCATCCAATGAGGAAGTATTAGAGAAGCTCAAACTCCTATCAGAGGAAGTGGCACTCTTGGTGAAGACGAATAAAGACAAGCAACTCCCGGATCAGCTCCAAATGGAGAGTGAAAACGCGAGTTGCAATGTTGGTCTCAAAACTCTTCCCCAGATAATTAATACTTACTTATGTAATTACTTATATAATTACTTATGTATTAACCATACTTATGTATTAATCATTGATTTAGGGTGTCACTCCATGCGATCTGTACTTATCCTCCCCTACTCATCGAAAGGTCGGAAAGGGAACATTGTACAATACTTCGGGAGAAGTATTGCACAACACAGCGATTCCTACGGGCCATGTCAAAGTATCACCTATCATTGCTTTGGAAGCAAATGCACCGTTGCCTATATCGGACAACGATGCATATATGAGGTTTTTGGGCGAAGCAATTGGTAGTTACGTGGCATGGCTCACACATCTTGTTGCCCTTGATAAGGTATGTTTAATTAATTGAAATGTATGTTTAATTGATATGTATATTTAATTGCTGATTTTTTTGCGCTGCTAGCTTTAATTTCACAGTTATATTTAGATTCTGAAAAAGCATAAAGGGAATGATAAAAAGATTCCCAGAAATGAGTCAATTACATCGCCCGAAAAGGTTTGTCACATTTATTCCCTAAGGTTTGTCATTTTTTCAGATTCAATAAACTAACATTTAGCCTCATTTTTTCAGATTCAATCAAATAAACCACTCGCACAGCAAAATAAAGCTGACAAACCTAAAAAATTGGAGGGTAATAAAGCTGGCAAACTACAAAAGCTAGAGGGTAATAAAGCTGCCATAGTTGCGGCTAAAAAACTGGATCGGAGAAAACCAGTCGTTGTTGCTCCTAAAATAAGTCAGCCATGCCTTGCTAAATACGGAGGGTGTCTTGACATCCAAGTAAAAAGGAATATGGGCAGCAACGGCGATTCATGTAACACCCCGTTTTTCAAAGCGAGGGTATATTTTTTTTTTGAAAGAGATTAAAAGGAATTAAAATAAAACAAAGGATTAAATCAGGAAAATGCCTTTGGATAAATAATTGAGTCATTATAATTTACAAACAGCGGAAGAGTTTCTCCAATTATAAATCCAAAACATTTACACAACAACAAATGGTACATGGAACCCATTCAAGTAAAAAGTCAAACTGACAATATTAGTATAAGTACAGTTTTCCAAACTAAAAATACTCCAATCCAAAAAGAAGGACACCTAGTTCCTATACATCATCCTAATCTGATCATCCTACCAAAAAGCTATACACCCTGAGTATCTCCACGCGCCCCGTGAGATCCTCCTAATGTAACTGCAATCACGCGTTCCCATCTCCATTCCCGTCCGTAGGGTACGAACCGGTAGGACCGTCCTGACTCTCATCTGAGGGCAAAGCCCAGATTTCCACAATAATTGTAAAGGGTCACCAACCAGAAAATAACAGTTAACACATAACAATTAAGTTTTTAAATGCCCAAAATAACTTTTCAACTAAGCATGCACCTTAAAAGGATTTTCCATATGCTAAAAGTTCATATAATGCTTGCCAATTAACAATGAACTCAAAATGAAGTTCTCAAACCATCAAGTAATACATAACTGACCAAAGCATTGATAAATCAATTGAGCAATCGATTATCTAACTCAAAATAAGGACTTTTGCTGAGCCAATCGATTGCCAAATCGATTTGGTCAGTTCTGCTGAGTTTTTGCATGACCAAATCGATTTCTAAGTCGATTTTGTCAGTTCTGATGAGTCCCTGGGTTGCCAAATCGATTTCCAAATCGATTTCGGCAGTTTTGCTGAGTTCCTGCCTCTCTGCCAATCGATTTCCAAATCGATTTCTTAAAAGATTTTGAAAGATATATTTATACAATCGATTGGCAAATCGATTAGGTCAAAATGGTGAACTTCCTGCAACTCATCCAATCGATTGGGAAATCGATTTCCCTGATCGTTTTTCCAAAAATTCATGCATTTACTCAAGTCATTCCTAATCAAGTTCACAACCTAACACTTAGCAATTCCTACACGATTACCACGGCAATTGGGATCTCGATAACCATCATACTTACACACAACAATCAACACATAACACTTAGCATTTTCAACGCAATTACCACAACGACTCAAATTCAAATCACTTAATCATAAAACTCAAATCAACCACGACTCGCGTGCCAAGCACCCTAATGCAATGCGTATATGCCAAAATGCATGGACTCGGAATTCCAAACCAAAACCCTCCTCGAAGGGCCGTAAATCATAATTGTACCGCCTATCGCAGGCCAAAGTACCAATTACCGAGGTGCCACCTATCACGGGTCAGCACGATTTACTAAAATGCGTAAATCATAAACGTACCACCTATCACGGGTCAGTACAGTTTACCGAGGTGTCACCTATCACGGGTCAACACGATTTACTAAAAGAAAAAGCGGGAATCGTAAACGTACCGCCTATCACAGACCAGTACTGTTTACCTAGGTGCCACCTATCACGGGTCAGCACAATTCACCAAAAACGTAAATCGTAAATGTACCACCTATCACGGGTCAGTACAGTTACCATGGTGTCACCTATCACGGGTCAACACGATTTACTAAAAAGTAAATCGTAAACGTACCACCTATCACGGGTCAGTACAGTTACCATGGTGTCACCTATCACGGGTCAACACGATTTACTAAAAGAAAAAGCGGGAATCGTAAACGTACCGCCTATCACAGACCAGTACTGTTTACCGAGGTGCCACCTATCACGGGTCAGCACAATCCACCAAAAATGTAAATCGTAAATGTACCACCTATCACGGGTCAGTACAGTTACCATGGTGTCACCTATCACGGGTCAACACGATTTACTAAAATATAAATCGCAAACGTACAACCTATCACGGGTCCGTACAGTTTACCAAGGTGTCACCTATCACGGGTCGACACAATTTACCAAATGAAATGCATGAGCATACACAGACTCCATTCACAACAATCGTTAAGCAAATGCAGATATTAAAAGATTCCCCATTTTTAATACCCATTTAACTTAAACGACTTTCAAACAACATTAATTAAATAAGTCATTAAGAGATTCCCCGTTCTTAATACCGATTTAACTTAATGATTTTCAAAACAAAACGTTAAGCAAACAGTCATATTAAGAGATTCCCCATTCTTAATACTCATTTACCGAAACGACTTTCAAACAACATTAATTAAATAAGTCATTAAGAGATTCCCCGTTCTTAATACCGATTTAACTTAATGATTTTCAAAACAAAACGTTAAGCAAACAGTCATATTAAGAGATTCCCCATTCTTAATACTCATTTACCGAAACGATTTTCAAAAACGATAGTTAAGTAACCGAGACATTAAGAGATTCCCCATTCTCAACGCCCAGTTAACTTAAACATTTTCCTCAAATACACATTAAGTAAACCGAGGTATTAAAAGATTCCCCATTTTTAATACTCGTTTAACTCTAATGGTTTTCAAATTCCACAGAAACAAATTCAAACATACTTTCACATTCAAACCATAATTCACAACAACCACACCAATTAACAAACATCAAGTTTCATTTACCCATAATCATACACAATGACATTCAAATTCATTTACCACGAAACATTCATCACTATAAACAAAACCTAACTCTAAGGTTTTTACCCATAACGCACTAGTTTCGTTTTTCCCCAAATCGATACATTTAACCCTAACAAATTCCTTCCCACACAACTACAGATAAGTCCCTAATGCAAGCTAGAAGTTTGGAAGGAGCCCTTACCTCAACGTTAGCTTTAACGCGCGTTTCCGGTACCACGAGTAATTCCGGTAAAATCTCCGCTCGCAACGCCGCTTCCAAATTAGTTCACTAGCACCGTAGCATGGTGGTGAGCAACTTTCCCTTCTGTCTCTTCGAGAAATGAGGTTCGGATCTAGAAGAAACGGAGGGGTTTGTGTTTGGATCTCAAAACCGTTTTTCTTCGTTTTCGAATCAAAGAGGAAGAGTGGAGTTGCGAAAACCTTGATCTAACTCTCACCCAACCTTGGGTCACTAGCTTTGAAGAAAGGAAGCAACGAAAACGAAGAATGGAGAAAGGATGGATTTTTGGTTAAAGCTCACGTGAGTGCAGAGGAAGAAGATGGAAAATTCAATTTTCCCTCCTTTCTATTTCTTTCCTTTGCTTTTCCTTTCTTCCTTTTTCCTTCCTTCCTTTATATACTATTTTCTTTTCCTTTTCCTTCCTTCTAGTTTTCCTTTCTTTTTCCCTCCAAGCAAACATATATAAAAAATAAATATAACTTAACAAATATCTCAAAATCTAGATATTTATTAAATTACCGTTTCACCCGAAACGCCTTAAATTCTCCAGTAATTGGGTTCCAGATCACCTTGACCAACGAAACATCTTTGGTCCTCAACCGCTTAGTCTTCCTGTCATCAATTCTCACGGGTGGTACTTCGAACGACAGGTTATCCTTTAGCTGGATTGCGTCTGGTTCGATCACGTGTGACGGATCTGTGAGATATTTCCTCAACTGTGACACATGAAACACGTCATGAATATTGGACAGTATCGGAGGTAATGCAATCCGATAAGCAACCGGCCCAATTCGTGCAGAAATCTGATATGGTCCAATGAATTTCGGAGTCAACTTCTTCGATTTCAAGGCCCTACCTACTCCAGTAGTAGGTGTGACTCGCAGAAATACATGGTCACCCTGTTCGAATTCCAAAAGTCTGCGACGCTTGTCCGCGTAACTCTTCTGACGATCTTGTGAAGTCTTCATTTTCTCCTTGATCTTCCTTACTTTAGCTGTGGTCTGTTGCACCATCTCTGGTCCGACAATCATATTCTCACCGTCTTTATACCAACACAAGGGCGTCTGACACTTGCGTCCGTATAAAGCTTCATATGGTGCCATTCCAATACTTGCGTGGAAACTATTGTTGTAAGTGAACTCAATCAACGGAAGTACATCATCCCAACTTCCTCTATCATCTAAAACACATGCTCTCAACAGATCTTCCAAGGACTGATTTGTCCTTTCAGTCTGTCCGTCCGTTTGTGGATGGTAAGCTGAACTCAATCGTAGCTTCGTTCCCAACGCTTCGTGCAATGCTCCCCAAAAATGCGATGTGAACTTCGGATCACGGTCTGATACAATGCTCGATGGTACCCCGTGTAACCTCACAATTTCAGCAATGTAGATCTCCGTTAGCTGATCTACCTTATAGGTGGTCCTTACCGGCAAAAAGTGAGCAGATTTAGTTAGTCGATCCACTATCACCCATATGGAATCATTCTTTCTCCTTGTCTTTGGTAATCCGGTTATAAAATCCATGGAAATGCTGTCCCACTTCCATTCAGGTATATCTAAAGGTTGCAACATTCCAGCAGGTCGCTGATGTTCCACCTTCGCTTTCTGACAAGTTAGACAAGTGGATACATATTCCGCCACATGTTTCTTCATTCCTGGCCACCAATAATTCTGCCTCAAATCCTGATACATCTTTGTTGCCCCAGGATGAATACTCAGCTTACTCTTATGCGCCTCTTCTAAAATCGTTTTCCGCATATCTGTAATGGCTGGTACACAAATCCTACCATTACACCGCAAAACATTATCTGCCCCAATCTTGAACTCATTCGTCTTCCCTTGCACTATTAGATTCCTCTTCTCTTGAATTAAGACGTCATCCTGAGAATTCGCAATGTCTTCAAGTAATCCACTCGAGATCTTAATCATTCCGAATTTCAAAATTCCCGGTGCAAACTCTACGTTCAAGTGCAAGTCTCTAAAAGCTCCCCACAACTCTTGTTGTCTAGCCATAATCAGTGAAGACACCGATACACTTCTTCTGCTCAACGCATCAACCACTACATTGGCCTTCCCAGGGTGGTACTGCAGTGTGAAATCAAAATCCTTGAGAGTCTCCATCCATCGTCTCTGGCGCATGTTCAACTCCTTCTGATCAAACAAATATTTCAAGCTTTTATGGTCGCTGAACACGGTGAACGTGCACCCATATAAATAATGCCTCCAGATCTTTAATGCAAAAACAACCGCGGCAAGCTCCAAATCATGAGTAGGATAGTTCCTTTCGTGAATCTTCAATTGTCTCGAGGCATAAGCCACAGCTTTCTTGTGTTGCATCAGAACACATCCTAACCCTTGGTGAGATGCATCACAATAAACTTCATAGGGTTCTTCTGATTGCGGTAATACCAATACAGGTGAGGTCGTCAATTTTCTCTTTAGTAACTGGAAGTTTTCTTCACACTTCTCCGTCCATGCGAACGGTTGATCTTTTCTGGTAAGTTGTGTCAGTGGAGCCACAATCTTAGCAAAACCCTCGATAACCCTCCTGTAGTACCCTGCCAGTCCTACAAAACTCCGTATGTCAGTGACAGTCTGAGGCTGTTTCCAAGCAAGAACCGCCTCAATCTTAGCCGGATCTACAGCGATTCCTTCCTTGGTTATCACATGTCCCAAGAAATTCACTTTCTCTAGCCAAAATTCACACTTCGACAGATTGGCATACAATCGCTTCTCGCGTAAAATCTCAAGAACTTGTCGCAAATGTTCTCCATGCTCTTCTTCAGTCCTTGAATAAATCAATATATCATCAATGAATACCACCACGAATTTATCAAGGAACGAATTAAAGATCCTGTTCATGTAGTCCATGAAAATTGCCGGTGCATTGGTAACTCCAAACGGCATAACCAGGTATTCATAATGTCCGTAGCGGGTTCTGAAAGCTGTTTTCTGAATGTCTCCTTCCCTTACTCGGATCTGATGGTAACCCGACTTCAAGTCAATCTTCGAAAATATCGCGGCCCCTCTCAATTGATCCATCAAATCATCGATTCGTGGCAAAGGATAACGATTCTTAATAGTTGCCTTGTTAAGCTGTCTATAATCCACACATAGGCGCGAGCTTCCGTCCTTCTTCTTAACTAGCAAAACTGGAGCTCCCCATGGTGATACACTTGGTCTGATGAATTTCTTCTCCAACAAGTCTTCAATTTGGCCTTTGAGCTCATTTAATTCCAATGGCGACATTCGATAAGGTGCCATTGAAATGGGTCCCGTTCCTGGGTGCAAATCAATGAAGAATTCCACTTCTCTTACCGGTGGCAATCCTGGAATTTCCGTTGGAAATACATCCCGATACTCGTTGACAAGTATCACATCTTCTATTTCCACATTTATCTTTGCCTCTACATTTGCTAGAGACAAAAACTCATGAGTCCCTTCACTTAGCGACACTCGGAGTTTGTTAGCAGCTAAATACTTAACAACTCCTGGTTCGGGGAAAAGAACCAATTTACGAGCACAATCCAAAATCACATAATGATAAGACATCCAATCCATACCGAGGATGACCTCGAGTGATTGTAGCGGTAAACAAATTAGATTAACCAAGAAATCCTTATTCTGTATAGTCATTCGACAATGTAAACATGCAGAATTTACGGTTAAGGTCTTAGCAGGTGTGGAAACAACCAAATCAAAAGGTAAAGCAGACACAGATAACTTCAAGCGATTCACACAGTCCATAGCAATGAAGGAATGGGTTGCCCCCGAATCAAAGAGTGCAGTTAGAGTGTTACCTGCAATCTCACAATCACGCTGAATCAGATTACCAGATGGATTTCCCTCTTCAGCATTCACACAATAAATGCGTCCTCTAGCAGTAGGACGGGTAGCCCTAGCTACATTCACCACTGGTTCCACCTTTGGAGCCGTGCAATCCCTTGCCATGTGCCCCGACTTCCGACAATTGTGACAGATGGGGATGTTAGTGGTACAAGCACTAGCATAGTGTCCTTCTCCCCCACATCGGAAACATCGAAGCACTTGCCCCATTTGCCTTCCGAAATTCTGGTTCCCCGGGCGACTCTGCCCACCGTTGTTATTCTGGGGTCGATTATAAGGTTTAGCAACTTGCTTCCCCTTGTTCTGATAATTCGCCCGACTAGGGCCTCCCGAATTAAAATTCCCTACTCGGCTAGCCCTCTTGTTCTTCATATCTTCCACTTCTCTACATTTCTCCACCAGCGCTTGGAAACGTTGAATTCCCAAGGGTAAGACGGAATCTTGAATCTCATACTTCAATCCGTCTTGGAAACGATGACACATGAATGGTTCATCAATTTCTTCACGGAAGAACCTGAAATGCCTCGATAGTGATTCAAATTTAGCAGCATACTCGCCCACAGTCAGGCTCCCCTGGTGAAGTTTCAGAAAGTCGTCACCCAACTTAGTCCTGGTACTCATCGGAAAGTATTTGTCTAAAAACTTTCTTTTGAACGATTCCCAGTTCACCTCCTCGTGGGCTGCTCCCATCAACAACCTTGCACTCCTCCACCAGTATTCAGCATCCCCTAGCAACATATACGTGGCATAGCTGACCTTCACTCCAGCCTGGCAGTTAATCATATCAAAGATTTTCTCCACTTCTTGGATCCATTGATCCGCCTTCTCTGAACCCTCATCCCCCTTGAACTTAGGAGGATTGTAACGACGGAAGTCTTCCAACCCTCTTGATTCTGCAGCACGGATCTCTCTTCCCCTCTTTTCAAGATCCCGTTGAGTCTGGGCAGCGGTCTGTGCAGCGACAGAAGCAGCCATGTTGTTCATAGCCTCCGCCATTTGGTCATTCCTAGCGTTGGCTCTCGGAGCGTCATTCCTTCTGGGCGGCATGGTTTCCTATAAGAACCATCATCAAGTAGAGTTTTAACACTACTTCAAATAATTCTAAACTAACGTCCGACTAACAACACACAATTAAATTGGACTTGACAACTCAAGTCACCTAAACCGACACATGATCAGATAACAACTCCTAACTTATAGGTCGACCTACAATCTATAACCAAGGTTCCACAGCTCCCAAAGAAAACTAAACCTATGCTCTGATACCACAATGTAACACCCCGTTTTTCAAAGCGAGGGTATATTTTTTTTTTCTAAAAGTAATTAAGACGAACAAAGAAATAAATCAGGAAATGCTTTTGGATAAATAATTGAGTCATTATAATTTACAAACAGCGGAAAAGTTTCTCCAATTACAAATCCAAAACATTTCTACATAAACATCAAATGGTACATGGAACCCATTCAAAGATGATATAAAACTGATAATATTTGTATAAGTACAGTTTTCCAAAACTAAAATACTCCAAACCAAAAAGAAGGACCCCTAGTCCCTATACATCATCCTAATCTGATCATCCTACCAAAAACTATACACCCTGAGTAATCTCCACGCGCCCCGTGAGATCCTCCTAACACAACCGCAGTCAAGCATTCCCATCTCCATCCCTGTCCGTAGGGTACGAACCAGTAGGGCCGTCCTGACTCTCATCTGAGGGCAAAGCCCAGATTTCCACAATAGTGTAAAGGGTCACCAACCAGAAAATAACAGTTAACACATAGCAATTAAGTTTTTGAATGCTCAAAACAACTTTTTAACTAAGCATGCACCTTAACAGGATTTTCAATATGCGAAAAGTTCATACAGTACATTGCCAATGAAAATGAAGGTAAAATGCAGTTCTCGATCTC
Source organism: Cicer arietinum (assembly GCF_000331145.2). Classification (NCBI taxonomy): domain Eukaryota; kingdom Viridiplantae; phylum Streptophyta; class Magnoliopsida; order Fabales; family Fabaceae; genus Cicer; species Cicer arietinum. The sequence goes on along the minus strand of NC_021164.2, from coordinate 20,595,318 downwards.
CTAATTAACACATAATAAAACAAGACATGGATAGATTCATGAGCAATTAATCATACAACTAAAAATGAGGATTTTCACTGAGCCAATCGATTGGGCAATCGATTGGGGTGAAGATTTTTAATGAAAACAGAATCCTGGGCTGAATTCAATCGATTGGTAAATCGATTGATTGGTTCCTGAGCCCCTGGTCTCGAGCCAATCGATTTCCTAATCGATTTGGTGAGGGATTCTTAATGAAAACAGAATCCTGGGCTGAATTCAATCGATTGGTAAATCGATTGATTGGTTCCTGAGCCCCTGACTTAAGGCCTAATCGATTGGGCAATCGATTTCTTAACTGATTCCTTTGAAAATTGATTTCGAAATCGATTGGCTAATCGATTTTGTTCATTTGGCCAAGCCCCTGTCTTCCATCCAATCGATTGGGAAATCGATTTCCCTGATCAGTTTTCCAAAAATTCATGAATTAACCTAAGTCATTCCTAATCAAGTCCACAACCTAACACTTAGCAATTCCTACGCGATTACTACGACACACAAAGGTTCGATAACCATCATACTCACACACAATACACAACACATAGCACTTAACACCTTCATCTCAGTTATCACGATAAATCAAAATTCGAATCACTCAATCATAAACTCAAATCAAACATGACTCGCGTGCCAGGCACCCTAATGCAATGCGTATATGCCAAAATGCATGGACTCGGAATTCCAAACCAAAACCCTCCTCGAAGGGCCGTAAATCATAATTGTACCGCCTATCGCAGGCCAAAGTACCAATTACCGAGGTGCCACCTATCACGGGTCAGCACGATTTACTAAAATGCGTAAATCATAAACGTACCACCTATCACGGGTCAGTACAGTTTACCGAGGTGTCACCTATCACGGGTCAACACGATTTACTAAAAGAAAAAGCGGAAATCGTAAATGTACCACCTATCACGGGTCAGTACAGTTACCATGGTGTCACCTATCACGGGTCAACACGATTTACTAAAATATAAATCGCAAACGTACAACCTATCACGGGTCCGTACAGTTTACCAAGGTGCCACCTATCACGGGTCAGCACAATTCACCAAAAATGTAAATCGTAAATGTACCACCTATCACGGGTCAGTACAGTTACCATGGTGTCACCTATCACGGGTCAACACGATTTACTAAAAGAAAAAGCGGGAATCGTAAACGTACCGCCTATCACAGACCAGTACTGTTTACCTAGGTGCCACCTATCACGGGTCAGCACAATCCACCAAAAATGTAAATCGTAAATGTTGGTGGTTTTCTTTCCTTTTTCCTTTCCTCTATTCTCTTTCCTTTCTATTTCCTTTCCTTTCTTTTCTATTTCCTTTCCTTTCTTTTCTATTTCCTTTTCCTTTCCCCTCAATCAAACATATATACATAAATATATATAATAAATATAACTTAACAAATATCTTAAATCTAGATATTTGTTAAATTACCATTTCACCCGTAACGCATTAAATTCTACGTAAAGGATTCACCGCAGTTAATTTCAATTTATTTATCGACGAGAAATCTTAATCGGCATAAAAATATCTTTTTGATTATAAAACTCCAAAATATTATTACTTTGGCTTAAAAGCCTCCGAGCCAAAATCCAAAATACACCAAAAATACATAAATGATACTTTAAAATTATGGGTCTTACATTACTCCCCCCCTAAAATTAGTTTCGTCCTCGAAACTATGCATCGATAAATAACCCTGGGTGTTGTTCCCTCATCTTGCTCTCCAGTTCCCAAGTCGCATCTCCAGTAATTGGGTTCCAGATCACCTTGACCAACGAAACATCCTTGGTCCTCAACCGCTTAATCTTCCTGTCATCAATTCTCACGGCAGCAAAATAAAGCCGACAAACCTCAAAAATTGGAGGGTAATAAAGCTGGCAAACTACAAAAGCTAGAGGGTAATAAAGCTGCCATAGTTGCGGCTAAAAAACTGGATCGGAGAAAATCAGTCGTTGTTGCTCCTAAAATAAGTCAGCCATGCCTTGCTAAATACGGGGGGTGTCTTGACATCCAAGTAAAAAGGAATATGGGCAGCAACGACGATTCACGCATCATAACCATGAATAAAGCTATATTCGGATATGAGTATGAAGAATTTCTTGAAAAGGAGCACATATACGAACTTCTCAACCATAAGGAGCTGAATGCTACTGTCATCAGCTTGTACATAAGGTAAAAAAAATACTTTTTTAAATGCATTTATTGGTAATTAATCTAAGTTGAAATTTTCATTGAAGGTTTTTGTATGAGAAGTTGGTGTGCTTGCGCAGATTGTCAAATAGATATTCATTCTTGTCTCCGCATAAGCTTTCGATGTGTAAACTCGATCCAGTGAATGTAAAAAAATACATTGTAGATATGTTATTAGGCAATATAGAGAAGGATAAAGTTTTCTTTGCACCATATAATTCAGGGTACATAATTATATTTATATCTTTTTTAATTTATGAGATCTTATATTTATTAGTTGTGTAAACAAAATTGCCAACCAAATTTTATTTGTTGTAGGGCACATTGGGTGCTATTTGCAATCAATGCGACCTCTGAAGTTGTATACTATTTAGATCCCTTGCACGATAATTACAACAATCACTCCGATATAAAGACTATGTTTGATACGTAAGTAATGTGTTTGTTAATATATAAATAATGTGTTTGTTAATGCTATAATAATCACATTTATTTATTCGATAGTGCTTTACAAGTTTTTCGAGCTCAAAGAGGTGCTACAGTGTCGAAGCAAAAGTCTAATAACATCACATGGATTCCAATAAAGGTTTGAAATATATGCCTTTAAATTTTCATTTACAAATATATGCCTTTACAATCAATGCACAAATATTTTATTGACTTATATGTTTTATTTTATAGTGCCCTCGTCAAACGAACAACATCGACTGTGGGTACTATGTATTGAGATTCATGAAGGAGATTGTTCATAGAAATCAAACTATTATCCCAGAAACGGTACGGTATTTTCATTATTTGATTTTCATATATAAATTATGTATATATCTGATTCTAACTTATTTATGTTCAATTTTTATATTGCACAGTACTTTAACAATTTCAGTCCAACATACTCTGAGAAATATCTAATTGAATTAAAGGAAGACTGGTGTCAGTATGTGCTTGAAATGAAAATTATTTGATTTTCTGGGAAATAGCATGCTGCAAGGGATCTGAATATTATATGGTAGCTAGTTCTGTCTGTGTAATAATGTTAGTTATATGTATATGAATAGAGCACAGTATCTGAATATGTATATGAATATGTGTTGTTGTACAATATCTAAATTGTATATGTAGTTAAGTTATATATGCATCAGAATATGTTCTGTTGTTGTGTAAATTAAGTTATAAGTTAAGTTATATAGTTTTGTTTTTGTGTACTGATTGTGTGAACTGATTTTGAATATGTTCTATTGTTGTGTGAACTGATTGTGAACTGATTCTAGATGAAAATGATTTTGGAAAAAAAATTAAAAGATAGCGCTTTCTAAAAAAATGCCATAAAAAACAAAAAAGCGCTTTTAAAAAATTTAATTTACAACGTTTTTAAATAAAAAAAATGCACATTTTACAGCGCTTATTTGAAAAAGCGCTGTAAAATGTGCATTATAAAGCATATATTGAGTGCACATTTTACAGCGCTTATTTGAAAAAACGCTGTAAAATGTGCATTATAATGCATATATTACAACATTTTTTAAAAGAAGCGCTGTAAAATGTGCATAACAAGCGCGCGCAATATATCTGCATATTTTACAGCGCTTTTTTATTTAAAAAAACGCTGTTGTATCTTTTTACTGTAAATGGCTTAAAAAAAACGCTGTAAAATCCTATTTTTTGCATAGTGACATAAAAATTTGGAGGTGTGAATTAACAATCAACACCTTTTTTAATTATTAATAATTAAAATAAAACTTGTAATATTTTTTACCTCTTCTAAAAAATTATAAACAATACAACTTTTTTTTATTGCAGCAAAGTCTAAAAATCGTTGTAAAACATGGAAAACACCATTGTTGTTATCTATTAGAACGTTTTTCAATCATAGTAATTAAAGGCGTTGTCTTTTTTTTTAAGTATGATTTTTGTAAAACACGACAACACCTCAACTATAGTCTTAGACCTCTTATAAGATCGGTTTGTCAAGGAAAACTCTAACTGTTTTATCATGTTGCACACAAAAATCTTTATCATTTATTTATATGAGAAAGTTAAAAATAATTTTCACAAGATTTTATATGTTGCAAAATATAAACAGTTGTATAAACTTTAAATTTACATTTTATCATTGTATATGACGTTTGATAACAATATTTAATCAATTAAATTTGAAAAAAAACAATATTAAATACATTAATTAAAAGAAAATGGATCCTTTGATTTGTTCGGGATATAGGTACAAGGAGGTAGGATTGAACTCTATTAAGAGGTAGCAGCTTTTTCAATGTAAGATAATATCTTTTGTACTATTTTGTGCTAAGTTAAGGTCGTTAGTATATTTTTGATTCCATATATTGTGTTTTTAATATATTTTTTAGATCTTTAAAAAATTTAAAAAGAAAATGGAAATGCTCTCATCCTTGTGTTGTGCGGTCCATTGATATTTAACGGCTTCCCTTATTGGGAGGAAGGGATAGCGACAAGTGGTGGAACTGATTTTTGTTTACCAAAAGCAAATATATTATACAATATATGTATTAATGGGACTCATTGGTGTGAAAATGACATAATCATGATATCTAAGACCAACAACATGATAATCCCACCATTTTTTATGGCATATATATAAGGTGACCTCTTTTCATGCAAATGAAAGATTTCAAATTTAAATTATCTTTTCGCGAGATTATATTAAATTTCGTTAAAAAAATATTTAATAGTTTGTATAAAATATTTTATATTAACAATAAATTTAAACAGTTCCTTGAGTGATTATTTAATTTGTTATTATTATAATTATTTAATTAAATGATAAAATCAAAATTAGTTTAAATTAACTGTGTATTTTTTTTAAGGCAGTAGAGTGTGAAAATGTGAACACAAGTAACACAATCCTTTAGTTGACATGTTTTCTAGAGGGAGACCGACCATTAATAAATAATTAAAAGAGTAATTATCATGTGGGAATACTCTAAACATGTATAGTGATGGCCACATTATGGGGCCTCTCTACTCTCTAGTGACCATAGATGCTTATATTGTGGAGAACAAAATCCTGTTTTAGAGACTGTAAAATGAAGAATTGTCACATTTATGATTTAATAATTGTCTCATTTATCATTTAATAATAAGCGGGTGGCTATGAGAAAATCATGTTGCACCTTTCTATGGTCGCCAACTTTGAATCATTTGATATTTCTACAAATGATCGTCCAATGTTGATTGGAAAATGGCCAAAAAGTGCTTCTAAAATGGTGTGATTGTCTATACCGTAGATTTGTTGGGACCTCCACTATCCGGTCGTACACATCATGTTTCAAATTTGTATTATGAATATAGATGATGTGAATAAGAGTCTTGCATTGAATAATGATCTAGACATTTTAGTAGTTACTTAAGTTACGATGCCAAAGTTTATAATATTTATAACTTAAATGATTAAAGTGTTTAATATTTATAATTTAAGGGACTAAAATGGAACGAAAAATAACTTGAGAGATAAAAACGTTTAATATTTATAATTTAAGAGATCAAAATGAAACAAATAAAATTTAAGGAAGCAAAGTGAAAACTAAAAGTAACTTAAAGTACCAAAAGTACAATGTAGCCTATTAAGTACTAGACAAATTTTAAGGTGGAATTAACCGGTGTTTAAAAGTTAGCAAACAACTTAAATTTAGTATTTGATTGATGTGTATTTAACCAATTGAATTTTAAATGACACATTTGGTTTCTCTTATTAATATGGAACTAACAAATATAAAGTCATTGTTTCACCTCTAAAAATTAAAATGATCATTAGTTTAAAATTTGAGTATTATCAATCACAATTAAAATTTTAATTGACTTTTAAACATTGATATCCCATAAATAACTTATGAAAATGGTATACTATAACATACACCTAAATAATATTGTAGATCTTTATGTGATCAATTTTGTGAGTTAACTTAACTCAACCCAACATTGAACAATACAAATGTGTTATATATTAATACCATACTCTTAGACAATATCACTTATCAACTTATGTTTTTTTTCTTATTAAAAAAACTTATCAACTTAATTCTTATTTTTGAAATAATGGTGTAGAATTTGGATCATTGAATTCATATTAAGGGTCAGTTATACTCACAAAATACAGTTTTGATCTCCTCATTTGATCTTTTAATTTTTAAAATTGTTGATATTTAATTTTTCTTCTTAATTTGATTTGTAATTTGATGATGTGGCAATTATTTAAGTTACATGTACAAGATAATGTACAAAATCACACTGACAAAGAATTTAAATTCAATAATATTACTTTAATAACTTTTTAAAATAGAAAATAATAATTTTTTAAAAAATTTCTTTTTTTTTCTTTAAAATTATTTGGAAAAACAAAAAAGAATTTTGAAATTACTTTTCTTTTGTTTGAAAAATTTCTGAATTTTTTTCAAAATCATACATAATTTATAAGCTTTTTTAAAAAAAATATCTAAAAAACTTTCACAATCATGAACAATTTTTTATTTTTTTCAGAAATTATTAAAGAAAAAATATAATTTAAAAACCAATTATTTTTTTCTTTAATTTTCAAATTTTTTTGAAAAGAAAAGTAATTTTTAAAAGAATTATATATTTTTGAAAAAATTTAAGAATATTTTAAAGACAAAAAAAGTAATTTTGTATTTTTTAAAATTATTAAATTGTTATTATTAAATTTAAATTACATATTATTATTATTTTTCACATCATCATATGCACATCATTTAAATGATTGCCACATCACCAATTGTAACTCAAATTAAGAAGGATACTAAATGTAGACTATTTTGTAAATGGATAGCCAAAATTGTGGAGAAAAAATATAGGAAAATTTAAATTGCAGATTTGATAAAATGAGGACCAAAATTTTGCCTAAAAATCAAAAAGTAAATATTTATTATATTTTAGTCTATTTTGCCATAAACAAACTTGTTAATGGTGATAAACGACTTTGAATGATTATCACAAGACTTTATGTTTTACTTTTATGTCAATGTTCTTTTAAAACAAAATTTCAATGAAATAGAAACTCAAAAATAGAGGGAAAAAAATACATATATAAGTTAGAAAAATATAGGGTTTTATAGAGTGAATCATCAATTTTGTCTTTCAAATTGTAATTTAGAGTTCTTTAATTTTTTGTCTTAAATTTACCGCTTAATTTTTATCCTTTTAATTTTTAAGATATCAAGTAACACATCAACTATATACATTTCACTTCATGTGTATGTCACGTCAACCACTTCATGTGTATGTCACGTCAACGTCGCTTATAGCGATTATTTTGCCCAAATAATTTGAAATTAAGTGACTATATTTAATGATCATTTTGACATTAATACACTAATTTAAGAATAATTGTGACATTAAAAATCTATATTTAAAGAGTTTTGGGAAAGTTATTTTTTTACCAACATACATCTTTCTTTAAACTCAAACTCTTTATTCTCTCTATTTCCATCCTTTTTTTCCCTCTCTTATTCTTCTCACCCTTCTTAGGATCAATTGGCAAGGTATATAAATTAGCTTATAGTTTATAAGCTATAAACCCTATTTAGATAATATTCATTTATTAGTTTATAGTGTTTTGGTAAGCTACTTTAAGTAGCCTATGAGTTGATAGATCGTCATTTTCTCTTTTTATTTTACTTTTATTATTGTAATTAAATCTTTTGTTATCCATTATAATTTATTTATTATAATTTTAAATTATTTATAAATAATTTAAATTATAAAATAATTAATTTTTAAATTAAATAATTTATTTATTTTAATTTAAAATAAAAAACTAAATATATATATATATATATATTAGATTAATAAAAATTAAATTAATAAAAAAATTTAAATTATTTAAGCATTGATTGATATAAAATGTAGTTTTAATTAAAAATATCATTTTACGTCACTTTATATTTTTAAATTAATTGAACCGCTAACTTTTAAAAAAATGTCAATTAATTGTATAACTATAAACTATAATTTATCAATTATCATCTCTTTTTTATCAAACAAAGTCTTAACTTCTCTCTTCCTCCTTAGTTTGTTTGTCTTCATCCTCCCTCTAACTCTCTTCTTTTTTTTCTTTCTCTTTCTTCATTCTTTCTAGTCTTCTTCTCTCTATTTTCTTTCTCTGTCTTCAACCTAATTTTGACACACATGTAATCTTATATTGCATTTAAAATTTTGAAATTTCAACAATATTTCACCTTTTGGAATATTGTGTTTCAATTTCTTACTCTTTAACTTGAATGGTGTAAATGTTGGACATATAGATAAACTTAGATGCTTGAAGCTTAAATTTCAATTAAACACGATTCTCAAATGTTAAGGAAAAAGTTGATAAAGAGACAATTTTGATGAATGGTCTTCAATTTCAGAGATATTTAAGCTATTTTGTAATTTTAATGAATAAAATGGACCAATTACTATAATTTTAATGACAAAATTGATGATTCACTCGATTTTTACACGAAAGAAACATAATAAGTATATAGTGTAATTATAGTTTATGACTAGTGAGTTTATCCTGCAGGTGTGGTATAAGGTTTTTAGGATGGTTAAGGCGAGTTAGTGATTCCTCCGGACTTGCTCCATTTGTTTGCGGTTTTTAGGAATGACGGGGATGGGGCTAAGATTAGGTTATATTTGACTTTGATTAGGCATTTGATTGCATGATCCATTTGAAAGTCCTGCAATGATTCAATCTTCTCTAAAAAGATGGTGATTGTTGAGCAATTGGTAGATAAGATAAAATCTTCCTATTGCAGTTCCTAGATAAGACATCGGATTATTCCTGCACCATCTAAGAATAAGAGGTGGAATCTTTTAATGTTTGGACAAATACAAAGGTGTGGTGTTCTCGAGACCAAATCATTTGATGTTTGGTTCATTGGTTCTCCAATTATTATTGCTCTTCTTGGTTGTATAATATTTATCTGCCTCTAGCATTTTGACTCTAGAGGTGTTGTTAGGTTGGTGGTGTCCCTTCTAAGTCCCTTTTTAATTATCTGATGTCTTTTGTGTTTTTGTTTGGATTTTGGTTGTTGTATTCTTTCTTTTGATTTATTTTTGTTTTCTTTTCCACTTTTAGATAATCTTTATACTCCTTATCCTTATAATTATATCTTTTGATTTCTAATATATTATTTTTTCCATTATAAAAAAAAAATATATAGCTTCTCTCTAAATTTAGACAAGAGTATCGCCGCATGACCCTCATCATGATTGGCTATTAGGAGATTGTTCATTAACAAATGATAATATTACAAATAGGATAAGTGCCCACCAAGCCGAACTTGAAACGATGCATCGCCACATAAGACTATTATTAACCTACATAATCATGCCACGGTGATTAAAATAATATAATGAAAAAAAGACCCAAAATAAAAAATTAATGTAAATGAAAAGGGATGGTAGGGTGCAACATTTGTTTGAGAATGCTAATACACCATTAGATTTTATATAATTTTTGTTATCATGTTCCCTTTCCCACTTTTATTCCACTTTAATCAATGTCTCCTTGTCTCACCTCGAACCACAAGAGGTTAAATCTTGATCCAAAATCCTTCATTACCCTTTGTGTTGTTGTCGATATCTCATTCGTTAATTGTCATCATCAACATTTAGATTTCAATAATCTTTCACTTCCATTTACTCATCAAGTGAAAACAATATTCCTGTTAATTTCGCTTATGTGAAGTTTAATAATTTAAAATTTATTTCTCACAATAGTTCGATTATTTAAATAATACGACTATGATGTCTCGTAAGACAACTCATTTCATAAAACTCCAAAGATATTAGTATAGAAAAATTTATGTTTAAATTTAGATTTTTTATTTTTATTTTCCACACATAAAGTGGAAGAATCTAATTATTAAATTACTTAAAAATAAATAAATTATACAACAGTGAAAATTTAATTTTTGCGTCCGTCCATTTATAAGATATTACAAATAATAAAAGACAAACTCTTGTCGCTCTCTAAATGAATTGCTAATAAGGCCAAATCTCATTAAATCAACACGATTTCAGAGGTATCAAGTAAAAGATGGGAAACATAAAATATAATAATCATTGCAAGTAAAACAAGGTATCAAGTAAAAATATAATAATTATTTATCATTATTTATAAAAGTAGTGTAATATTATATCATGTGATTCTTTTAATTTTATTAATGCATGATTTAAAGAAATACAACCAAAATTTAAACTATAGGACAAGTTATATATGATTATAATATTAAATGTATGATATACTATTAATTTTGTGAATACTTTAGATATATTAATATTATTATGAACTCGTACATACAATATATATCTAATATTATTATCCATAACATAATAAATTTGTCATTTTTATATGAATTAAAATTACATTAATCGTTATTGATCCTCACTCGTTACAAAAGTAAATTATGTAGAAGTAAGATATTAATGATTGAAATTATTATTGTAATTCTTTTAGAAAGGCTAAATTTATTATTAATAACCTATAACCTAGGCATAAAAGCACAAGGTAAGCTTCATGAAAGTTTTATTATTGTCAGTAGAGATTGTTCAGATTAATTTTTTTTTTTTTTTTTGTAATTTCATTAAGGTATAACCTTGCATTTATTGTTGGAATTAATTTTGTTAATTATTAATTATACAAGACATAGCTTTAGGATATATTATATTGTAGAAATTAAATAGCTACAAACATGTTATGAACACTAAAAACAAATTAGAAATCTTGATATCTTTCTATCTATGATATATTTTGGTTTATCAAAACTATTAGTAATATATGAATAAGAGAGATGGAATGGATAGAAAAAGAGATGAATAACAAATTAACAACTTCTTGGTTTATGGTTCTTCCTTTGCTTTAGACATTTATGAAAAAAAAGATGATATACAGTGTGTTTTATATATATATATATATCTATATATATATATATATATATATATATATTGGAGACTACAGTTTATATACAGGGTAATAATCAATTAAGGTTCTCATTATTTTAAAATAAAACATAAGTAATTCACTCATATTTGAGTCTATATCAATTAATTAAATAAATAAATAATATTCAAAACAGTAATCTAATTAGTCATATTATTTAAGTTGATCAACAATTAATTAAGACTCTTAATTGATAAATAACTAATATAATTAAATAAAGATATATATCCACATAATAATATTAAAATATAATAGTTGAATAAAATATTTAATAAAATGCTCCAACAATCTCACTTGGACAATATATCTTAATGATTATATCATAATTTATTACGCGTGCATAAATGCCATTTTCTTTAAATTTCTTCTTTATAATTTGATCCACCTCATACATTAATGGATCTCCACAGTTGTCATCACTAACATATAACATGATTAAATCTTAACGTTCACCACATCAGTGCATTTGATGACGTAGACCAATATGAATGAATGACATGAAAATTTTATGCAATGTAACTACTAAATAATGTATATTTTCAACCGATCCAACTAAAGTCTTTAGTGAGATCAAATTAAAATTCCTTAAATACAAATTAAATATTTGCACACACAATAAAAAAAAATTACATAATAATAATAATAATTTCATAAACTTTATTTGTATAGAAAATCATATCATAAAGTCTATATTGATTTCAAAACTAAAATATATAGAACATAAGAGAAGTGATGTAACGCCCCAAATTTTCTTATACGAATATTACTAAAAATATTTATTTTCTTTTACTTATTTCCTTTTATTTTTAATTTTTTTTTCTCATTAAAAGAACGTAATGTAATTTAGTAAAATATTATTTATTTATTAACTTGCAAAATTAATATTCCAATTATTAGATCCATATTCATTTATGGTCCAAAATAAAATAAATTCTCTTTAAGTTGAAATTCAAAATAAGCAAGGTTGACTGAAATTAATTACATTCAATTATTTACCAGCAAATGAAATATCACTTCCGCATTTCTATTAAAATTCAATAATGAAAAGTAAATAACTTTACAATGTACGACAAAATTTTTAGTAATACAAAATATTATTTTTAAAGTAAATGTCTCATTTTCCCACGCGCGTGCACCAATCAAACATCATTCATACGACTTTTGATATCATTAGTACCTAAATATTGGTGTAAGGGGTCAGTTCATCCCACAACAAAATTAAACCAAATAATAAATTAACAAGCATAAAATATGAATATAAAATCTTTTCGTAATAAAAGATTTTTTAAAAAAATTGATTCTTTAACAGTTCTTAAAGATGTATCAAAAGTCATAGAATGTATCTAAATAAATCAAGTATCAATCGTATAGCAAATAATTAGATCAAAATAAAATAACATAAAAATGTATGCAAGTCATGCATGCTCCTAAACATATATGATCCGGATATAACCAGCCACACAGGCGTCCACACAGAAGTCACCCATACCAATGGGGAAAATTAAACCAGCCACACAGGCGTCCACAAAGATGCATATGATATGTCATGAAATGACAATGATGCTCAAAGATACATATCACCACCCAATTAGATAATCACATAAATCACAAGCCACTTAGGCAACCACAAAGACAACAATATTTAAAATCCAATTC
>NC_021164.2:20572896-20582403 GCF_000331145.2 Cicer arietinum | reverse complement strand
ATAATATTTAAAATGCAAATCACCAACCACTTTGGCAACCACAAAGATAAAAATATTTAAAATACAAACCACCAACCAAACCACTTAGACAACCACATAGATAGAATATTCAAAACACAAATCACAAGCCACTTATGCAACCACAAAAATAATATTATTTAAAACACAAATCAAGGTTTGCCGCTAAACACATCACAAAAATCAACTTAATCATGTTATCATAATTAAAATTAAAACTTTACACCAATTCCCCCAAGACTCATATAGATTTCTTAAAAATCAAAACTTTGAAATGAAATAGCACAAAAATCGAAACTTTAAATTAAAGACATCCTAAAAAAATATTACTCATGAGATCATAATAAAAATCATAGCTTTATAATTAAGTACACATAAACAACACACAAATAATAACTTTACATCAAATATATGACATCAAACATATTACTCATGTTATAATAATAAAAATCGAAATTTATAATTAAGTTTATCAAAGCAAACATATTACTCATAAAAATAAAATATTATAGTTAAATTCTTTAAGGCAATTAAAAATCAATATTTTTCTTTTAAGACAACAAGTTTTATATCAATATCTTACAAACTATTAATTTAATATCTAGCCTAACATTGCATGGGGAAAAGCCCTTACCTTAGGCGCTTTCTTTCTTAACACCTCTAAATTTGCACGAGAAATAGCTCACGAGGCAGTAATGAATTCAACACCGATAGATATTGGAATTTACGACTCAGAAAATTATTTTGAGAGTGTACGAATGACAAATAGGTGTGACAACAAGATGCCTAATGGAAACGTATGAACATATAAGCTATTTACGTTGCACTATTACCATTGATTTCTTGTCTAAAATTGAAGTGCACTTAATTCCAACATTATACTACCAATAATTACTATTTCTTTAATTTTATTAGGTTGTTACAAAGCCAATTGAAATTTATGTGTATGAGTTAATTTGAATTAACTAATAGAGTTCACCAAATATTGAAGGGTGTCACACACTAATTTTAATTAAATAAATAAATTAGAGATTGTCACATCACCCTTTTAATTTTTTTATCTAATAGTTACGAAACCAAAAATTTCATAGAATTATTTTTGTAGACAATTATAATAAAATTATAATTTTAGTTTAAAAGAGATGAATGCATGAGATACAAAAGGGACAATAGTCTTTTTGTGTCCTCTCTTAATTGCACCAAAAAACTTATAATTAAATTTATAATCTTCCTTTAAAAAATAAATTAAGGGTGTTTAAAATGAATTAATGCACATTATGTCAAGAAAACACCATGAATTGTCATAAAATCTTGTTATAAAGGAGAGTAAAAGAATGAGTCAAGTCACTAATTTTTGTTTTTATAGGATGAACCAAAAATATTTTCAAAACACTTATACATAAAGGTTGGTTTCACTAACTCTATAATATCTCCTAAAATAAATACTTATTTGGTTGCAAATAAAACTAACAAACAATATAACTTATATAAATTCTAATTTAATTAAATAATTCAACTGATATTTTATCAACTAAAATAAATCAAGTAAGACAAGAATACCACTCAGACATACAAATATAAAACAAACATATCTAACACATCAATTTCATGATTATCGAAACTAATCAAATAAAATAAATGTCCATTTATGAAATAATGATATCATAAATAGTCCCCATGTAATTGTCACGTCAAAACAATTAAATAAAAATGAAGATTATAATTATTTAGGTAGAATAGAGTGTGATAAAATTTAATTTGATTTATTTACACATAGAATAATTATTAATTTAATAATAGCAATTACTAAAAAGATACATATATAATATATATGAAAATTTTGGGGTGTTACAAGTGATACTTCCAATAATCTAAGAGATCTTTAGTGAAGACAATCCTATGAGCAGTGTGCTTCATAAAAAAGACCTTAAATGTCATGTCTTTTATTGGTTGGTCATCTAGAATAAATTATAACTCTATATGTCAATATGTTATATCATTCAAATATATATTTATAACAATTTTTTTTTCATAATTCAATTATTGATACATTGAGAATGGTCTCTAAAAATCACAATTTCTAATACAAAAGAAACATTCCAAAAAAATTTCATAGCTAAACTTTCGTTAGAAATATCTCAATTTCACATAAAAAGACTATTAAATTATTGACTAAATAAATTATAATAAATATATTATTCTTCCCACCAACAGTGCAATACACCAATAATTCTCCACGGCAGACATATCAAAGTCAAATGGGACAATTATTTTATGAGATTTTGTAATATAACTCGTGAGACAACTTTCTTAACTCATATGAGTTTTATTATTTTGCAAATGTTTATCTATACTTTTGATCCCTGCAATTTGAACGGTTTGAATTTGGTCTTTGCAAATGCATTTGCTTTCTATTTGGTCTTATAATTTCAAATTATTTTTAATTTGGCCTACGTGCATTCAAAAAAGCTGATGTGTCATCGATGACCAAACACTACTAATGTTGACTCATCACAATCTAACATTAATCTCCTAATAATCTTAATTAATCAACTTTTCAATTTTATTATTAAAATATAAAAATAAAAACAAAAACTGAAATTAGGTTTATAGAATTGGGAATTTAGGGTTGTCTCAATTAAACACCAAGAACACACAAATTAGGAAAAGGAGAACGCGAAAAGATGAGGATTACTTTGATTGAAATCGTGCTCTTCGAAGACGACAATGAAGAAAAAAACGAATATAATTTTTCGTATTCTGTATAGTTTGCTACCCCTACAATTTTGAAGGTCCATTCCATGTTGAGACCTGGCGAGAAGATTTAAAGTTTGGGGTTATCTTTCAACATGTGAATTTCAAGGTTGTGGAAGGGATAAAGAACATAAAGATTGGGTGGAAGTGGGTTTGAGGGACGAGAGGGAAGAATTGTTTATTGTTTTTATTGGGTTTACGTTGAAGTTGTGAATTCTGGATTTGTGTTGTTGAACTTTAATTTTGGGTATTATGAACTTTTTTTTTATTTTCTTCAATAATAATAACTGAAAATTTAATTAAGTTAATTTGGATATTAGTATTAGATTGTGATGAGTCAACAACAACACTGTCTTGTTATCTATGACACGTCAGTTTCTTTCCGTCTATTTCGGCACTAAAAATGACTTGAGGAAATAAATTAAAAGTGATTTAAAATTATATTGTTAAATAAAAACAAATACTAGAGACTAAATTTTAAAACTACATAAGATATAGGATAAAAAATATAAATAAGTCTTTTGCAAATTATTTAATTGTTAATTATTGACATGAAATTATTTCATATTATCATCAATAAACACCATCAACATTATAACTCTAAAAAATTTAATGAGTAAAACGCCGTAACTGCATGAACAAAGTCTTTTAAAAAACTTTTAAAAAAATCAAATAAAATTTTTCTTTATACTTAATCTATTTTTTTACATATGATTCTCTAGTGGTTAAGGATATTTAGTTTGATTTTGTTAAACAATTTTCTTAACTTGATTGAGATGAAGAATAATAATATTTTCTTGAGAATCTAAATTTTCAGGTTACTAACAATTGTATGAACCGGTTTAGAATCAATTATTCATATTCACTTAATTTTGTTCTTTTAAAAATATATTTCCATTAACTTAATATTCGAGAAAAACTTTACAAATAAATTGTAAAAAAATTCTCTATCTTAGAACAAAATTTATTTTTCTTCAACTTTTCAACAGACTACCACAAGTCATGACTTTAAAAAACACATTGAATAGTAAAGATCATAATATATATTATTTACTACAGCGTTATTTAAAATAATAAAAATTATAATAATTTGTTATATTAATGAAATTTCATCACCTTAGCATGTACTATATCAGTAATCTATACTATACAAATGATCATAACCACAATGTTGGTTATGAAAAACTAACCACTATTTTATTTAATTACAAACATGACTAATATTTTAAAATACTCTTGAAAATATGTTTGAAAATATGTTCTTAATGCTATTTTAGAAATATACTGGAGTGACATAAAAATATAAAAATATAAGCATTTTCTGTTATTTTGTTTTCTTTTAATTTAATATTTAGATAAAATATATCTTGATTTTAATCATGTCTTAAACATGTAGTTATTCAAGTACTCAACCACAAATCTTCTAAAATGATAACCAAGAAAAATCACACATTATACAATCCTACATGGATGTTTGATATTAAATTATTAGTTCTTCAAGAACTATACTAAAACTTTCAACCATGACCAACAAAAATAATATTTTGAACTATCATAGACGGATCCTTCATATTAAGTTTCATTTTTCTCAGAAATTACAACACAAATTATCTTTATAAACAATGATAAAAAAACAATCCACTCTCACTATAACAAATCCCTTTATTTGTGACCAACTTTATAGATATTTTGTGGCCGAAAAAATTTCTTACAAATTAGTGACCGAAAAAACCCTCACAAATACAAAAATTCAAATTGGTCTTTATTTGTGGCTGAAAAAGCCCTCACAAAATACTATTGTATTTTGTGGCTGCCTAAGCTCTCACAAAATCACAACATTGTCATTTTGTGAGGGTTTAGGCCGCCACAAAATCCAGCTGAAATTGGAGTCCTTTGTGAGGGTTTTTTCAGCCACAAAATTAACCCTTTGTGAGGGTAAAGACCGCCACAATGGCAAGCCATTTGAGGTCGCCCAGGCCGCCACAAAGGCAAGCCATTTGTGGTCGCCCAGGCCGCCACAAAAGCATTGATCCGTTGCACTTTGTGGCTACAAAGGCCGCCACAAATTCCTATAGTTCTGTTGCAGTTTGTGGCCGCCCAAGCCGCCACAAAAGCCTTAATTTCTGACAATTAAAGCCGCCACAAATTCTCATTGTACCGTTGGAGATGTGGCGTTGGAGTTTGTGACGTTGGAGTTTGTGGCTGCTTTGGCCGCCACAAAAGATCAACCATTTTCTATAAATATCACTTCACTTCTCTTATCATTTTTCACTTCTACCTTCTCTCTAAACCTTCTTTCTAAATTTTCTCTCAACCTTCTCTATACAAAAATTATTTCTCCAAGTTTTTTCTTTACTATATTGAATTTTGGTAAGTTTATATTATATATTTAATTTTTTTATTTTATTTTTGATTTGAAGCTATTTATTTAATTAATATTATTGAATTTTTATTTTGACAGTGGTGATATTGTGTTTACTTCGAAGAGTTCTCAACTCTGTGAAAGCTTCAAGTCAGACACTACCCGTCATCAAGTTAGTATTTTATATTTTTTAAATATAGATTAGTAAAATATTTGATATTATAAATATATTTATATTATTTTTCAAATATAGATTAGTAAAATATGTGTTATTATAGAATTATTTATAAAAAAAAAATAGAAATTATGTTGTTTACATAATATATGATAAATAAAAATTTGAAACACATGTAAAACTTATTGATTTTAATATAACTATTTTTTTAAAAAAAAACATTATTAAAATTGATGATATTAATATTTATTGTTAGTTATTAAAAAAAGTTGTAGTTGAGTTCGTAATAAAAATTTATATACTTTAACAGTCTATATTTTTGTTTATATATAAGGAGTTATTTTATGAAAAATTTCATTAAACATCATTTAAAATTTTTTTTGGTTTATATAATTATAGTCTTGATAATAATTTATTATATTGTTTGCAAATGTTTCACTAATTGACATATAAAGTGATGTAGCTAAATATCATTAGAAGGGGGGGTTGAATAGGGATTTTGCTGTTAAAAATAAATTCTAAGTGTTTTTAAAAACTATCCTCTCGCTGAGGATGGCTAGCTCGAGGATGAGATTTTTAAATCGTTAGATCTAAGTTGAGCAAAAGAGTAGGAGCAGAATATGAGGGACACACACACAATTTTATACTGGTTCACCCAAAGATGGCTACGTCCAGTCCTCACACCCTTGTGAGATTTCACTAACTTTCAAACAGATCATTCCTCAACCCGAGGATGATTACAAACTGTGTATTATCAAGCTTCACCAAGCTTACAATCAATTTTCAAATATTTCCAAGCTTCACTCACTAGGAAATTACAAAGTAGAATGAGAGTAATTGATACTTAATACTTTCTTAAAGGATATACAAAGATATAGTGTAGGATCAAAGAAAGTAATAAGAGAGGATGTGATTTGCTTCTTGAAAGCTTTAAGATACTTGATCTTTTTATGCAATTGTGTTGTGTGTCTTCCAATGGAGAGCTTGTTAGCATTTTATAGAGATCCAAGCCCTTGATGACCGTTGGAAATCATTTTTCAAAGGATCCAAGGTTTTTCATCATAATTACAGAACTGCCATTCAGCTTGTTAGGCCAGGCAGATCCCATCCTCACGCATCATAGCTTTGATATTGACATGTCCTTGCTTTTTCTCTTTAATCAGAATGCAAGGCTGTTTCTTTGACCATGTGAGTTGCATTTTTCGAAGACTTTAAGGTGTAGGTTGATTTCACCTTTTGAGGTGATGTTGACAAGAGAGAAAAAGCCACCCTATGACATAGGACTGTCATACTCAGTCCGAGGATCAGATCTGGCAGCAACATGTGATCTTCCATTTTTGGCTTGTTTCAAGTTGCCTTTTGTTAACTTGACTTCTTCATGTATAAAAACGTGTAAGCCCAATAAATGATCTGATTTTAGCCTTTGCATATGCTTGATGGGTTGCTTTCAACATAGCTGGTCCATCCTCAGCCTATTCTGCCATCCTCACAGATTTAGATCTAGCTATTCTTGTCTTTTTCCTTTTGGCCTTCTAACTTTTATTTCAAATACTATTTCTTTGACTTAGTTATATATTTCCTTAATGAATAAAAGCATTTTTACTGGTGAGATCACAACTTGGGCAGATCTGGAGATTTTCCACTTTGCAGCCCATCCTCACGAGGTGTTCTTGATCATATGGCATCCTCTCGTGGTTTTCCATCCTCAGGCCAAAATTATATTTTCCTTCTTTTTGCCTTAATGATTAATAACCTATTATCTTATATGAACACACTCAAGAGCACATGTTAGTCATTAACCATAATCATAATCTCTTAAGTAATTTTGTTATCATTTAAATCATTTGAGAGATTTTGTCTCAACAATCTCCCCTTTTTTGATGATGACAAAATTTTTTAGATTATGATTTTAAATAAGACAAAGATAAAATGTTTATGCTCCCCCTCAATTATATGTGTAATAATTTTTAAAACTAAAAATCATTACTCCCCCTAAATGTATGCCAAAGTGTTGAAATAACATGATTTTAACCAAAAATATGACATCATGATAATTAGATAATAATTTAAAGATTTGTTCAACAAAGCATAAACATAGGTTCATAAGCAACACATCAATTCAACTTAACAACACAATAATTAAACAGTTTTAACAGTATGAACCCAAAACAACTGGTTAATCAGAAAACATAATCAAAAAACATAATCATTCTCCCCCTGAATTTGGCAGCAGCAAAAAGGAATAACAACATATTTAATTTGAGGAGGCTGGTTCATCTGATGAGGATGAAGGAGATGGAACATCAGAGGTTGGCTGGGCTGGTAGCTCAAGAGGATGATCTCCAAGAGCAATAGTAGGAACCAAGTGTTTGATAACCCATTCAAGAATGAGACCAAATTGAACCAAAGAGTTCTGAAAGTGAGTGAAGCGCTGAAGAATTTTCTTCTGGTCTTTCCTAATTAATTTGAGGAGTTTCATCTGCTTCTTGTTGTCCCCAATCCTTGTGCTAGGAACCGAACCTTTAGGCTGATCGTTTACACTGGAACTCTTATTCTGAGAGCTCCCAGCCTTGTCCTTTGACTGGTTATGAGTCGTGGCAGTAAAGAAGGAGTCAAGGGAACTGAACACACCTGTAACCTCAGGGAGAGGTTGAGCAGTTTTTTCAAAGTTTGCAGCAGGAGGAATTTGTTGCGAAAGATCTGGTGGTGGGAGCACATCTTCATCTACTGGCACAGTGGGAGGAGAAGCCATAGGCACATCCGTAGGAGATGGAGGATAAGATATATTCAAATCAAAGTATAACTCCTCACCATCTTCCATATGTTGAGGAAAAGTTGATTTTGAGGCATCCTCAGGGATAGGATCGGCTTCACGAAGGGGAGTCCATTTGTGGATTGGTGAAGACTGAGTTGTTGTGGGGATAGGAGAGGCAGGAGAAGGAGTAGTTTCAGGAGAGTTACACAGTTGAGAAGTTGGTTCTGGAATAAGTGGTGATGGTATATCCTCAGGTGGAGGATGAGTGGTTTTACCTTCAGAGTTTTGAGAAACAGAGGAAAGACGAGTTTTTCTTTTCTTTGAGGCAGGACGGTCATTATTTTGAATCTTCATCTGTTTAATGTTCTTCATAGAAAAAGTGTTGTTGAAGTGGATGGAATGTTCATCCTCAAGTGGGACTTTGAAAATTTGAAGATTTTTGTCAAAATCATCCCATAGGGAGCAGATCGTCCCAATACAACAGCATTCAACATGAAGGTAAAAATAACATGACCCAAATAAAGAGGAGTACCAGTAATCACGTGATGAATAATCATGAGATCAAGTTCTGTGACTTTCTCAAAACTTCCAGCCCGGGGTGTGATGGAGTGGACACATATATTGTGAAGGATGCGACACAGGGGGACGGGGTTGGAGGCCACCAACAGTTTTGGAGGTTTGATGAGGGTGTTTTAGAGCATAGAGGTTCTAGTGGTGACACATTGGGAATACCATGTCTCAGATAAGCAGTGAGCTCCTTCATCACGTATATCAAGTATTTGACATAGTGTGGTGGGATTAATTTCCATATGAACCCCTTTCAGTACCATACTGAAATTAGTCATGCCTTTGGATCCTTTTGAAGCGGCATAGAAAGCCCTTACTAGACGTGGGTACTGTGGTTCATTGATTTTGAAGAATGAGGTCCAGCCGAGTTGTTCAAACATTTCTTCAACATTGAACCCTCCTTGTTTGATATCAGCAAGGTCAATGATTTTTCCATTTACCACTGACTTGTTTTGCCATTTTGAAGTGTATTGCCATTTTGAAGAGTAAACCGCTTCTAATTCGGCCGAATCAAACAGTGAAGTGTTGTCAGAAATTTTTGTGGATGATGAAGGGGGTTTTGGTGAGGAAGGTTTGGCCTTTTTCTGGAGTTGAAGTTTTGGAATTTTGCATGAGGAGGCTGTTGTGCTGGTTCAACAGGAGGAGTTGTCTCTGAATCATCAGAGTTTATGACATGGATCGTATTGTCCTGAGGAGGTGCCTTGCTGGACGAAACGACTCCAGACATGATTCTGGAGGAGCGTCTGGAAGGAGTTGAGGAGGAGGATTTTTTGACGATTTTTGGAGTAATAGAAGGAGAGGAGCTTTTGGATGGTTGAGATGAAGAAATGGTGTTCATGGAAGTTGCTTCAGATTGGTTTTCCTCATGACAATCTG
>NC_021164.2:20557558-20572723 GCF_000331145.2 Cicer arietinum | reverse complement strand
TACAATAAAAAATAATAATATAATAAAGAGCATCACAAGATAAATCAATTAACTTTAGACAAATTAATAATTGAAAGTTCATCCAAGATCTTTTTGAACCTATCCTCTTGGAGAGGTTTGGTAAAGATATCTGCTAATTGATTTTCAGTGTCAATAAAAATCAGTTCTAAATCCCCTTTTTGCACATGATCTCTTATAAAATGATGTTTAATTTCAATGTGCTTAGATCTAGAATGTTGAATGGGATTTTTAGAAAGATTTATTGCACTTGTATTATCACAGAGGATGGGAATTTTTGCGTACCTTAGCGAGTAATCCTCAAGCTGATTTTTTATCTAGAGCAGTTGTGAGCAACATTGAGCGGCTGATACATACTCTGCTTCAGTAGTTGAAAGAGCAATGGTACTTTGTTTTTTGCATGACCAACTTATTAGGGATTTACCAAGAAATTGGCAAGCACCACTTGTGCTTTTTCTTTCGACTTTGTCTCCCGCGTAGTTGGCATCACAATAAGCTATGAGGTCAAGATTGGAACATTTCTTGTACCAAATTCCCAGATTTATAGTGCCAACAAGGTA
Organism: Cicer arietinum; assembly: GCF_000331145.2. Lineage (NCBI taxonomy): Eukaryota > Viridiplantae > Streptophyta > Magnoliopsida > Fabales > Fabaceae > Cicer > Cicer arietinum. Next base: position 20,572,145 of record NC_021164.2, on the reverse strand, counting down.
TCTAAAAACCCTTTTTACAGCTGTGAGATGAGATTCTTTAGGAGATGATTGAAATCTTGCACAAAGACCGACTGCAAAGACTATGTCTGGTCTGCTTGCTGTTAAATACAACAAGGATCCTATCATCCCTCTGTATTCTTTTTCAGAAATTGGAGTTCCTTCATCAACTTTGTGGAGTGTGGAGGATGGGTGCATCGGAGTTCCCATACTCTTGGCTGAACTCATGTTGTATTTTTTAAGCAAATCCTTGGTGTATTTTTCTTGTGAGATAAAAATACCATCCTCTCGTTGTTTGATTTGTAAACCAAGGAAGAATTTCAATTCCCCCATCATACTCATCTCAAACTCACTTTGCATGAGATTTGAGAATTCTTTACACATTTTTTCATTTGTGGATCCAAATATAATGTCATCGACATATATTTGAACAATCAATAAATCTTTTTCAAGTGTTTTCTTGAAAAGAGTAGTATCAATCTGTCCTCTAATGAATCCATTTTCTTTTAGAAAAGAACTTAACCTCTCATACCAAGCTCTAGGAGCTTGCTTTAAACGATAAAGAGCTTTAGATAGTTTAAATACATGGTTTGGCCGCTTCTCATCCTCAAACCCAGGAGGTTGACGAACATACATTTCTTCATTTAAGAACCCATTCAAAAAGGCACTTTTCACATCCATTTGAAATAGTTTTATACCTTTATGAGTAGCATAAGCTAAGAGGATTCTTATTCTTCAAGTCTTGCTACGGGTGCAAAACGTTTCATCATAATCTATTCCTTCTTGTTGGTTGTACCCTTGTGCCACTAGTCTTGCTTTATTTCTAATGACTTCTCCATCCTCATTTAGTTTGTTTCTAAATATCCATTTAGTTCCAATAACAGATTTGTCCAGAGGATGGGGTACAAGATTCCATACCTTGTTTCTTTCAAATTGTGAGAGTTCTTCCATCATAGCTTCAACCCATGATTTGTCACCAATAGCTTGATCAATTGTCTTGGGTTCAACTTGTGATATCATGGCCATGTTGGAAGTATTTTCCCTTAGAGAGTTTCTGGTTCTCACACCATCTTCAGTATTCCCAATGACTAGATCTAGAGGATGATGCGTGACTGTTTTCCATCCTCTTGGAAGTTGTTGAGAGGTTGGATCAGACTCATCCTCTGCGTGAGGACCGGGTACTTGTGAGGATGTATTTTCATCTTCTTCATCCTTATCCTTTTTCTCTAAACACAAGTCATCAAACTCATCAAAAATAACATGCATGGATTCCTCCACAGTTTGAGTCCTAAGATTATATATTCTATAACCTTTTGACGTTGTGGAGTATCCTAGAAAAATTCCTTTATCGGATTTTGGATCAAACTTTCCCAAATTTTCTTTATTATTTAGAATGTAGCAATAACACCCAAATATGTGAAAATAGGAAATATTTGGTTTTCTCCCTTTCCATAATTCATATGGAGTTTTGTTCAAAATTTTTCTAATGGATGTACGATTTGAAATATAACAAGCGGTATTAATGGCTTCGGCCCAAAAATATTTTTCAATGTTGGCTTCATTTAAAATAGTTCTAGCCATTTCTTGTAAAGTTCTATTTTTCCTTTCAACAACCCCATTTTGTTGGGGAGTTCTTGGACAAGAAAAGTTGTGAGAAATACCATTTTCTTCACAAAGATTTTTAAAAGATTCATTTTCAAATTCACCTCCATGGTCACTTCTCACCGAGACAATTTTTGAACCTTTTTCATTTTGAATCTTTTTGCAAAAATGGTGGAATGCCTCAAAGGCTTCATCTTTGTGTTTTAAAAATAGAACCCAAGTAAAACGGGAAAAATCATCAACAAGTACAAAGCCATATCTTTTTCCACTAAGACTTGGAGTTTTGATAGGACCAAAGAGATCAATGTGAATGAGTTCAAGAGGATGATTTGTTGAAACAAAGTTTTTAGAGTGAAAACTACTTTTAACTTGTTTTCCTTTCACACAAGCTTCACAAACTTTGTCTTTTTCAAAATTAATTTTTGGAAGACCTTTTACTAATTCTAAATTTGCTAATTTAGAAATAGTGTTTAAGCTTGTGTGACCGGCTCGTTTGTGCCAAATCCATTTATCTTTTTCAATGGAAACAAAACAAGATTCAGTAGGTAAATCATCAAGATAAAGTTCATATAAATTCTTTTTTCTAAAACCGGAAAAGAAAACTCTACCCGAGGATGAGTGTTTAACCTCACATAGAGTTGGCTTAAAAATAACTTCAAAACCACTAATGCTTAGCAAGTTATGTTTCAAGCCATCCACATATTGAACATTTTCAATTTTTGCAGAATTATTCTTACCAATAATACCTGTTCCTTTTATTTGAGCTTTATCATTATTACCAAATGTGACTGATCCTCCATCCTTTATCTCCAAAGACATGAAGCAGTGCTTATCTCCCGTCATATGCCTTGAGCAACCACTGTCCAAGTACCAAGGCTTTCTTTTGTTGATTAGAGGATGAACCTGTTTTAGAGTTTAAAAGAGACTTAGGTACCCATATAGCTTTGGGTCCTTGTTGGTTAGTTTTTCCTCTTTTGAGGATATTCCTTTTATGATGGCAAATAGAATCATGGTGCCCATGTTTACCACAGAATGAGCATGCTGCCTTTTCATTGTTAGCTTTCTTCTTAGCATGACAGATTTTGGAAGTATGCCCAAGTTTTTTGCAAAAGGTGCATTTAGGCCTATCCTCTCGTTTTTTAGGCAAGAAAAAGTTTTCATATAATTTTTGTTTTTGAGAGCTTTTAAAACCAATTCCAGCCTTGTCAAATATTCCAGATTGGGACCCCATTATCTTTTGAAATGTTTCTGTAGATTTGACAAAGTTGGAAATATCATTTTTTAGTTCCATAACCTCAGTTTACAAAATTTCCTTTTCTGTATCCTCGTCAGGAGGATGCGATTCAAGAATTTTTTGTTTCTCAGAATTTTGAAAGTGAGATTGCTGCAACTCTTGAATGATTTTAACATATTCATCATTCTTTTTCTGTAGCTCTTCATTTTGTTTCTTTATCTCAACAAGTTGGGTTTTTTGAAACATGCATTTTTGAGATAAAGTGTATGAGTCATTTAAAAGGCTATCAAATTCAACTTCTAATTTTTCACAATTTGGACATAGATCAGAAATACTTACCTTGTCATTTTCTGATTTTGTCATGAGACATAGGTTGGCCTCTTCTTCCTTTTCTTGCTCCGAGGATGACTCATCACTATCATCCCAAGTGATCATCATGGATTTGTTTTTGTATGGGAATTTTCTAGAGTTCCTTTTGTTGAGAGGACACTCAGTTTTATAGTGTCCCATCTTGTTGCATCCATAACAAGTTATTTGACTTTTGTCAATTTTTTCTTTTTGAGGAGGTCCTCTATTCTGTCCTCTTCTGTTTAGCATCCTCTGGATTTTTCTGGAAATCAGAACGAGGTCATCCTCATCCTCAGACAGAGGATACTCTGCGCTTTCCTTTGTTATGACATCTTCATTCTTCTTGGAGCTTTCTGTTTGGCTGGTTTTTAGAGCAATCATTCTTCCCTTTTTGTTTGGTTTATCAGCCAATAACAATGGTTCATGAGCTCTTAGAGTTCCTACCAAATCTTCTAATTTCATGTTGGTCAAATCTCTTGCTTCTGTAATGGCAGTTGCCATTGGCCTCCATTCTTTTGGTAAACTCCTTAGAATTTTTCTTATCCTTTCATGAACGAAGTATACCTTTCCAAGAGATCTCAAGTTATTCAATATGATGGTTAACCTTGAGAACATTTCATCAATAGGTTCATCCTCCTTCATTTCGAATAGTTCGAAATCCCTTACTCCCATGTCTATCCTTGCTTCTTTTACATGGCTTGATCCTTCATGATGAATCCTTAGAGTATCCCAGAGCTCTTTAGTGTTTTTGCATTCTTCAACTCTGTCATACTCTTCCCTGCTCAAAGCACACGTTAGAAATAAATGAGCTTTAGAGTTTAGGAGTACCTTTGCATTTTCATCAGCCGTCCATTGTGCTTGAGGTTTCTCATCGGAGGTTGCATCTGCGTTGTTGGTTCTGATGACATGATCTCCATTTTCCACCATAGACCACATGTTGTTGTCTTGTGATATGAGAAATAGCCTCATCTTACCTTTCCAATGATAGTAATCTGTACCATCAAAGTAGGGAGGTCGGCTGGATGATCCTCCTTCAGGGATGTACTTAGCTTTTGACATTTTTCTTTTTGGATCTTTTTCTCTTACACTGTTAGGTGTATTTTTTTAGAGAACCTTGCTCTGGTGCCAATTGATGTAGCTAAATATCACTAGAAGGGGGGTTGAATAGGGAATTTGCTGTTAAAAATAAATTCTAAGTGTTTTTAAAAACCATCCTCTCGCTGAGGATGGCTAGCTCGAGGATGGGATTTTTAAATCGTTAGATCTAAGTTGAGTAAAAGAGTAGGAGCAGAATATGAGGGACTCACACACAATTTTATACTGGTTCACCCAAAGATGGCTACGTCCAGTCCTCACACCCTTGTGAGATTTCACTAACTTTCAAACAGATCGATCCTCAACCCGAGGATGATTACAAACTGTGTATTATCAAGCTTCACCAAGCTTACAATCAATTTTCAAATATTTCCAAGCTTCACTCACTAGGAAATTACAAAGTAGAATGAGAGTGATTGATACTTAATACTTTCTCAAAGGATATACAAAGATATAGTGTAGGATCAAAGAAAGTAATAAGAGAGGATGTGATTTGCTTCTTGAAAGCTTTAAGATACTTGATCTTTTTATGCAATTGTGTTGTGTGTCTTCCAATGGAGAGCTTGTTAGCATTTTATAGAGATCCAAGCCCTTGACGACCGTTGGAAATCATTTTTCAAAGGATCCAAGGTTTTTCATCATAATTACAGAACCGCCATTCAGCTTGTTAGGCCAGGCAGATCCCATCCTCACGCAGCATAGCTTTGATCTTGACATGTCCTTGCTTTTTCTCTTTAATTAGAATGCAAGGCTGTTTCTTTGACCATGTGAGCTGCATTTTTTGAAGACTTTAAGGTCTAGGTTGATTTCACCTTTTGAGGTGATGTTGACAAGAGAGAAAAAGCCACCCTATGACATAGGACTATCATACTCAGTCCGAGGATCAGATCTGGCATCAACATGTGATCTTCCATTTTTGACTTGTTTCAAGTTGCCTTTTGTTAACTTGACTTCTTCATGTATAAAAACATGTAAGCCCAATAAATGATCTGATTTTAGCCTTTGCACATGCTTGATGGGTTGCTTTCAACATAGTTGGTCCATCCTCAGCCTATTCTGCCATCCTCACAGATTTAGATCTAGCTATTCTTGTCTTTTTCCTTTTGGCCTTCTAACTTTTATTTCAAATACTATTTCTTTGACTTAGTTATATATTTCCTTAATGAATAAAATCATTTGTACTGGTGAGATCACAACTTGGGCAGATCTGGAGATTTTCCACTTTGCAGCCCATCCTCACGAGGTGTTCTTGATCATATGGCATCGTCTCGTGGTTTTCCATCCTCAGGCAAAAATTACATTTTCCTTCTTTTTGCCTTAATGATTAATAACCTATTATCTTATATGAACACACTCAAGAGCACATGTTAGTCATTAACCATAATCATAATCTCGTAAGTAATTTTGTTATCATTAAAATCATTTAAGAGATTTTGTCTCAACATAAAGTATGTAAAAATTTATATATAATGCTTTTAAAAAGTAAAGCAATTTAAATATAAAACATCGATATATATATATATATATATATATATATATATATATATATATATATATATATATATATATATATATATATATATATATATATATATATATATATATATATATATATATATATATATATATATATATATATATATATATATACACACACATATATGGATATAGACCGTAGTTGGATGTACGATAGGAATTTTCCTGGAAGGAAGGGTCTTAAACAATGTTTTGCTAACAAGGTTGAAGACTTTCTCAATTTTGCGATAGTGCAGAAAATTGTTGAAGATGAAGGGGGGATGAGATGTCCATATTGTTTTTGTCGATGTAGATGGTTTAAGAGTAAAGATGAAATCAGAGTGCATTTATATGCAAATGGATTTAAGCCCTCACAAAATATTTATTTTTTAATCCGTTTCATCATTTGTGGCGGCCTAAGCCCTCACAAAGGGAGACATTTGTGGCGGCCTGGGCCCCAACAAAAGCTTAATTTTAAAATTTAACTTTAACCTTTGTGGCGGCCTAAGCCCTCACAAAAGGTGGCATTTGTGGCGGCCTAAACCCTCACAAAAGTAGGACTTTGTGGTGAGTTTTGCCCTCACAAATGGGAACGAAAATTTCAAATTTTGTGGTTGTTTTAGCCACCATAAAGGTTTGTGACCACCTTATTTGTGGCGGCCTAAGCCCTCACAAAAGGTGGCATTTGTCGCAGCCTAAACCCTCACAAAAGGAGGACTTTGTGGCGACCTTTGCCCTCACAAATGGCAACGAAAATTTCAAATTTTGTGGCCGTTTTGGCCGCCACAAAGGTTTGTGACCACCTTATTTGTGGCGTCTTAAGCCCTCACAAAAGGTGACATTTGTGGCGGCCTAAACCCTCACAAAAGGAGGACTTTGTGGCGATCTTTGCCCTTACAAATGGCAAATTTCAAATTTTGTGGCCGTTATGGCCGCCACAAAGGTTTGTGACCACCTTATTTGTGACTGCCTAAGGCCACCACAAACGTCTACTTTATGGTTGCTTCCCCTCCTTTGTTAAGACTTTTGACCCTCACAAAATCAATGTATTCTTGTTGTGTCTTGAACAATCCTTCATGGATGCTTTAGTTCTTTAAGAACTATATTACAAATAATTTTCATAAATAATGATCAAGAATGATAATTAGTTGAGAAATCTTTCAGGAATGATTTAATATTAAATTATAAAAGAATTTAACAAGAGTAAATAAAGAAAGATATTATAATTGTACAAGCTAAAAATATTTCTTAACAAAATTTATATGCAAAAATAAAAATAATTGACATAAAAAAATATGAGAGCAAATATAGTAAAAAGACTAGATCATGGACCTATGCGATGCACGGACAAAAAACATATCATATAACATATTAAAAATTATTTTTAATTGGAACTAAAAGTTTTTTCGTAAAAGTACATATTATATTTTGTACTATAATTGAAGTATAACATGTAGAAATATCTATGTTCAACAATATTATATGAATTCCTAGATATAAATTTCTAGTTTTTAATACATGAAATTAGTAATACTTATGTAAAGGGTTCGATAATACATGATGCCTTGAAAAGATGCATAATTGTCTAGATTTTTCAATCCATTTTATTATTCTCATGGACTCAAAAAAATTGCAGCATTGTTGTGCTATTTGCATCACTTTTACAAATACTAAATTGTTTGGAGGTAGATTAAAAACCGCAATATATGAAACTAAAGGATGACTACTAAAAAAAAAATGTAGATGAAATTCCTATTTACCTCCAAGTCAAGTTCCTCACTTGACGTTTTTGAAAAATTCGTTCCATGTTCATAAAACTATTTTTTCATTTTTGTCTTTGCAATGACAATGAAATAATTTATAAGTGTGCACGTAAATAACAATTTAGTAGTTTTTTCTTATTATATAAACAAAAAAATTTATCTTTCAAAAAGTTATTTGCTAGAAACAAATTCAAACACAAAAGATTATCATATAACTACAATACCTTATTACCATGTGCTTGAAATCTATCATATCAACTTATACCCCTTTTAGTTTCATCTTTTTTGAAAAATTAAACTTCATTTACACAATGTCAAAATAAATAAATAAATAAAAGTGGAAGACAACTGCTTACTTAAAAAATTATTCAAATAATCACTCTTATTTACCATGACGAAAATTTTATCGTTGCCAAGTATCTAAGATTTGTGAAGATTATGTTCAAGTAATTAACCAAGTTTTTAAGGGACTAACTAAGATTATTGTTTTATTTTTATACAAACACTAACTTTTTGTAGTTTTCAACCAAAACAAATATGCTCTAATAGATTGTAATCATGGGCAAATTATTGCGTGACACGAAACTTAGGAAGCTAGTTGAAGACAAACGCGCCACAGTATGAAATGATATCTTTGTTGTGCGATGTAGTCTTAAATGACATGTTTTAATGTGTCATATTACAATGTAAAAGTCATCCTTGTTGTGCAATGTGCTCATAAATCTTCGATTAAATGAACCATATCTCAATATGATACAAGATCATTGTCAAGTGATAATGTGAGTAAATGTTTGTTTTAATGTCACATATCATCGTGTGAATATACCATTTTCCATTAGAAAACTTGATTTTATGGATGTCTTTTCCCTAGTTCAATTTCCTTAGTGACCTCTGTGTAGAGGTGTGAAGTAACAATGTCAATTATAAAGAAGAGAGGTTTGAATTATAATTTCTCCTTTTAAAAATTCCTATTTAAAAACTGAAATGTTCAACTCAAGATTGATCTTGTTTACAAACGAATGTTCTTGGTTAGGGAAAAAATAGCAATATCAATTTATCAATATAAAAACTAAATGTAAGACAAATAATAAATAGAGATAGAGATATCACACAAACATGTATCTTGGTTCACCCAATACGGGTTACGTCCCAATCCTCACAAATGTGAGATTTTCCACTAAGTGCTCAAAGCAAGAACGTTCTTGGTTTTTACACAGTTTTCACATGTCAGTCTTGATCTGTTACACAATTTCTACTTTTCTACATAGAAATGATTTCCACAGGTTACCTTACACTATTTCATAAAGAATTTTACAAGCTACATTTTAAATCACAAAAGGATTTTTACACACTACTCAAGCTATGTTAACAATATAGGCTTCAAGAGAGCTTATGACAACTCATTTAACTGTTGGAAGTAGGTCAGCTGTCATGAGTAAGTGAATGGATAAGATCAGCCATAAAACAAGATTGTTCTTGTTGAAACCAAGAATGTTCTTGTGATCCAAGAACGTTCTTCGAATTTGTCTGAGATGAGTTGACTTATATTGTGATCTTGACAGTTGTTTGAAATGATTACAAGCTTTGAATCACGTGTGCAGGTCTGTTTGAATCACCTGTCAGTTTGTACTTGTACTTGCTTGATTTGGAGAATGATCTTGCTTTATGCATTTTATGAAGCAAAGTGTTGAGCCTTCAAATTCTGGAATAATTCTTACTTAGATTGATCCTTGTATTTTTCTAATGAAGATATAGAATGAATAACGCTTCATGGATCTAATCCTTTACTTAAAAATCTAATCATTCTTGTTTATGGCAGATGTGGAGAACATTCTTTATTTTCTAGAAATTTGTCAAGAACGTTCTTCGTTTTACTAATTTTGCTTTCTTGATTTTAATGAGATCTGTTTTGTAACATTTGATACATATCTTGTTTTAACACACTCAAATACACATGTTAAATATCAAAACACTTAGAATCATAATTAGAAGTCTTAATCAACCTTTTGTTTAATTATCATCAAAATATTAATTTGGCAACAAGGTGTTCATGGTGCAAAAACTGAACCGCATTAGATCACATTAATTGTTTGGTTCACTTTCAAATCAAGTTCATGGCAGTTCAGAACCGGTTTGAAACTGATTTATAAATATAAACCAATTTAATATTTTGAACAAATTTTTAGTTAAAATCGGTTTCAAACTAGTTATTGGGAAAAATAATTTTGAAATTCTTTTGATAAAAAATATCAATTTTTTTTTTCCGAAAAAAATAGATGTAAAAAATTTCCTGAAAAAAAAATATTTAAAACAAATTTTCAAAATTCTTTGGCCAAAATTTTTTTATTTTTTTCGGGTAAAATAGATATAAAAAATTTCTCGAGAAAAAAAAAAGTTAAAGAAAAAAGTTTCGATGTTGTTTCAAAAAAGAAAATCGAAAATTTTTAAGGAAAAAAATATTTTTCAATTGTTTTCTCAAGAAAAAAACTAATTTAAATTTGTTTTTGATTTTTTTTGAAAAAAAAGTTTCAATATTTTTTATATTTTTTTCGAGAAAAACAAATTTTGAAAATTTTGTAAAAAAAAATTTAATTGAAGTAAAAAAATTCTAAAACTGTTAAAATGATTTTTGAATTATTTTTTGTTAAATGAATTATTTTAAATATGTGATTCAATTCATTAATCATTTAAATAGTTTGGTTTTTTATTGTACAGTGGAATCCAATTTATCAATATGATCCAATTAACCATATATTTTGTTCACCCATACCTTTGTGTCGTGTTTAAATCATATCTCAAGTTTTATGTTTCCGTTTAATTTATTTTTTATATCTTTAAAAATTTAATTCAATTACCTACAAGTGTCAGAATAAAGTCCAATTCTTCCATATTCTATGTCAAAACTGAGATAAATATGACCTTTTTGTATTATATTTTATGTGGAACTAAGGCTTAATATTTTGATCATATATTTATCCACCCAACTCCTTTTTAACTGAAATAAAAAACTATTGAATTCCTAACATACCTATATTTCATATAAAGAAATCTAAGCCTAATTATTCTATAGTTTTATTTGTTGTGCAACGCAAAGAACTCGTCGTGCGCTGACATGAAAAAAGAGTTTGCAGATTATATGTATCTTGTTGTTGTGTGAGGAGTGTTCTCGCTACGTGGAAAACATGATTTTATGACTATAAATAAACGTTAGAATCAGATTTGGTTACATTCTTCGTCCCTAGTTCGACTCCAATGATTATAATCACCAAAATGTGTCATTTTCTCTCAAATAACCGTAAACCTTTGCCTAATCAAAATCATTTTCTCTCAAATCAAAAGATTGAATTTTCTAATCTATTAGTTATTTGTCAGGGCACTTTTCACCGATTGACAAGTTTCATTTTATCCATATTTTCACTTTCAAATATTATTTTTCATTTCGACTGTTTGTTTTTTATTCCATCTGATTGAATTTTATTTCTACGAATTAAATGTCACTCTGAACCCTTGTTCATTTTTGTTACGTAAATATTAGAGTTTGATCATTTAGATCTTGAAGACTCGAGCTAGGAGTGTAACCTTATCATACTAGTGCATTTTCTGCCAAGTAACCTTGGTAATGTGTAAGTTTTTATTTGTTTGAGTCGTAAGTATAGAGTTGTGTGGGTTGAATGTGAGTATCTTATTTCCAAGCGTTCGAGGTTGGTCACTGTTTCATGCCTTTTTCTAGTAATTAAGTGAATTAAATATGTCATTCAACAATTGTTAGAAATGAAATATGTTAGATATGATTATGTAGTACCCTAATTTTGTCCAGTCAATCAAAAAGAGTTTTCAAGTTGTAGCCCTCGCTTATGCTTTTGATTATAGTTTTGCTTGTGTTTCTACCCCTAATTTTGGATCTAGTTATGCCTTTATTTCTGCCTCTGGCTTCGTTTCTGCCTTTGGTGGTATCCTCTGGTTCTCCCTTCGATTATGGCTCTGGTTATGTTTTTGCCTCTAGATCTATTTCTGCCTCTGGTTCTGCCTTTGCCTTCGTTTTTGGCTCTATTGGTACCCTCTAGTTCTACCTCTAGTGGTATCCTCTAGTTCTTCCTCTATTTCTGATTCTGATTATTCCACTGGTGGTATCCTCTGGTTTTGCCTCTGATTTTGTTTTTGCCTCTGGTGGTATGCTCTGGTTTTTCCTCTGGTGGCATCCTATGGTTCAACATCTGGTTCTTCCTCTAATGGTATCTAATAAGATCACAAGTGCATGGTATTATCGCATAGTAAAAAGTATCGTTCCCACAATGACTTTGTTATGAGTACTAGTGTCTCTTTACTATGAGAATTAGTTAAAACAGTAAATGTTGATAATGATTTTTGATTTAAAATTGGCAATAAAAATAAAGCATTAGGATTGTAGTTTTTCACAATGATGAATACAATAAAATTAACCTTCTTTGAGTTATGGATGTTAAAATCTTAAAAACAGATAAATAATTATAACTAATGCCTTCTTTCAAAGAACAAAAGTGTATTTTAAATAATAATCATATTTTTATGATTGATGTATTAGCAAAATCCTTTAAGAGAAGATATCTTTAATGATTTCAAGATAACCAAAATTTATTTTCATGATTTGATTCTCTTGTTCAATCTTAGGGGTCAGATATCAAATCTACCTTTCGGTATCTTATTTGATATCTAAGTATGAATATGAATTCTTACTAAGAATGGATTAAATGATCAACACCCATGACAAAAAGAAATACAAATTGTTAGAGATCTAACATTGAAAATCCTACAATCTCAAAACAAGGAAGATCTACTCACATATGATCATAGTAGAATCAAGGCTTAAATATAAAAACATTGGAAATATAAAATAACAGAATAAAATAACAAAGCAAAAATAGAAAACTGAATATTATTGAGTAACAAGAGAAAGAGTAACAAGAGATTGTGAGTAGGAATGTGTGTCTAAAACCGAATATTTTCACTCTTTTTATAGCCTAAGTGCCTTCATGAGCTTTAATTTCAAGAAACCATCAGAATTTCACAAAAGAAAAACGGTTTAGCAACAGAAGATGAGCATATTATAGTCATAATGGCCATTACTATCAGGCAGTAATCCTTGCTGACTTGGAGTGACAAATTCTTGTTTTTTTTTTCTCGTTCATTCATTATGGTCGGGTAGTAATGTTTGTTGGAACTTGAATTTCTTTCATTTTCTTGATTATGATGCACCATGACAGCACCACTTTTCAATGCTCTTTTGCACTAAAAATCTTCACCAATTCTTTCATTTTTCCATGCAATCTAAACAAAACAAATTTATGACCCAGACATGTGCAACTCTAAAAAATAAATTTATGACATTTTTTTATACATATTTTGTTCTTAGGGAATTATTTTCACTAGAAATTTCGTTGTGTAAGAGCTTTGATCAAAATTAAAAGGAAAATTAATTTTTGGCAAAAATACACCTATAGTCCTTTAAGTTTAACTCAATTCCTACTTAGGTTCTTTAAGTTTATTTTATTCTGATTTGGTCCTTTAAGTTATATTATGTTTGCACTGTTAACCTTTTATCTCAATTTTGATAACAATTAGCTCAATTGAAAGCTCATGGTCATTTGAAACTCTACCAAATGCTGTAAAAGTATGTCTCTCATACTAATACTTCAGAAAATATTCATCAAATCTTATAAATGGTAAAAAAAAATTTAATTTTTTCCTGTAACAATTTAAACCTAAGTATAGCCAGAAAAACAATAAAGGTCTATCTACATAATCAATGTATTTAACATCTTTCACATGCAAAGTAAGTTAAACAATAACTTTATTGTGATATTTTGATTAGATTTTGATATTTTATAATAGTACTTCAAAAATATTTTCAAATTTAAAAAACTACATTTGTAATTTAATATATCATAAAAATTAATAGTGTAAACGACGGTAGAAGTATATGGTGTACGTAGTGGCATAAAGTTAATTAGTTATGAAACTTTGAAACCCACCCAATTATAAAGTGGGCTATATAGTTCTCTATTCTGATAATATTTTTTTGTGAAAAATAAAAAGTCTTTAGTAGGAGATACGTTCATATAAATATTCCAATAATTTTAATTAATAACACTGTGTCATTCCTCAACAACAACAAAAACAGTGGGTCATTAGGAAAAAATAAATAGTTTAGGTTGAAAATGAAAAATGACATTATTTTAAGATAAACTTTCTTACAAATGTGATTATTTTTGGAATAAGGATCAAATATAACACTTTAAAGATAAGGATCAAACATGTCACCTCCCTTATCATTCAATCCCTACACTCTCTTGCTTCAAACATGTCACCTCCCTTATCATTCGATCCCTACACTCTCTTGCACCAAACATCACACTAAACTAGTATCTCCTATTATTATAGGACATATATCGAATGAATATATAAATTGATCATTTAAATTATAAGAACGAATCAAAAATTAATATTATTTTATAGTTAAAAAATATATTTAACAATTTATAAGATTTAAAAACTAATTTAATTTGACATTTATAATTTTAAAAACCAATTTAAATATTAACTCGTTAGCATTAAGAAGGAACCTAACTTTCTACTAGGGGTGGACAAGAATGCCAAGCTCGCCCGAAACCGACCGGTCCGAGGCCCAAAACACTCATTCGGGCGGGTTAAGTCGGGTGAACCGGATTGACGGGTTTGGAAAACAGATTGAATTGGTTTTGTGCGGGCGGGTTCGGATTCTGAAATTTGGACCGGTAAAAACCGAACCCGACCGTGTATATATATATCTAAATGGAGTTTGGGCCACTGGAAATATGAGGCCCAGGAGCACAACCCATTATATAAATATGATAGTAACAAACCTAAACCTAATTCTCCTTTCTCTCATTCCGCCGCCTGTAACCCTAGTTCCCATTTCTCTCATCCCGCTGCCTACTACCACTCATTCCCTCAAGAGTGCCATCATTTTCACTCTCAAAAGAGAACAAAGCTTTCAGGTAGGTTCTTCTACTCTTCT
>NC_021164.2:20551233-20557058 GCF_000331145.2 Cicer arietinum | reverse complement strand
ATTTGTATCATTTCAAATCCCTATTTGGAGGAGCATTTAGAAGGCAGCCTGATAAAATTAATTAAGTATCAGTTGGGGACCTTTTTTTAAAAAATTAAACAGAAATTTTTCTAAAAAATAGACATTACCCACGGATAAGCTGTAGTAAAAAATAATACGAAAATTTTTGGCAAAATTTAAGTTAGGATTGTATTTTTTTTTCATTACCCACGGATTTTTTAATTTTACTTACGGAATTACCGTGGTAATTAATTAAAAAAAAAAATTTATTTTATACAACAATACACACGGTTTTTCCGTGGGTAACAATTAATTTATCCACGGATTATGATCCGTGGCTAATTTTCCGTAGGTATTGAAATGTTTTCTTGTAGTGAGATTTATTTGTTTCCTGGATAAAGAGATAATATGGCCTTCACTTTTTTAATGTTTTATTTCTTAGTAAATCTGAATTCTAATTTTAAATTTGTTTTATGTGTAGGTTGTTGGTGCTTCAGATTGATGCATGAAGTGAATCACATTATTTTGAAGAAATTAATATTTTATTTATAAATTTAAATTGATATGTTGTTCTTTGTTGTTGATGTATGGTGTCATGGTCATGTTTCATTTTACAAAGCTCATTAGTAAGGTTAAAATGGAACAAAATAAATTTGAAAGATAAATAATCATTTTTAAAGTGAGATTAAATTTGACTAAGTTAAAATGATACTATTTTGAATAGCTTACAAATTCAAAGCTCAAAGGAAAAATGGATCAAAAATAGTCTAAAATAGAAGTAATTAATTTACAATTTATTTGGCTAAAAACAATTTAAAACATAAAAATGTTTATTAATGTTGTATAGACCATTATGTTTAAAGACCCACACAAAACTGCACTTAATTTTACAAAAAAAAACACATTAGAATTTGAGAAATTTAAAATGGTCCAATAGTTCAACCCGAATTTACCCACCCGAAAATCCGCATAACCCGAGACCCGAGACCCGCACAAACCCTAAGTTTAAATGGACGGAAATGGGCCTTAGAGCATCACCCGCAGTTTGGGCCGGATTTAGAATTTGGACCCGAAACCGCCCGTACCCGCCCGTTGTCCAGCCCTACTTTCTACAAAGTGTTCACCAAATTTTATCTCTAGTCATGATTATCCGCATTCATTGTTTATGTTTTAGGCATTTAAGGCAACACAATCGTAGAATGCTTATAACCCTATAGATAGGGGTTGGCGGAATGGCAATAAGTAGATATAGTACAATCATCTAATTAATTTATTTAATTTAACATTATAAAAGCGGCGGCCCTAAACAATTTAATGTTGTTTTCTGCAATGATATTGTTGCCACTTGTGAATGTTGTTGAATTTTCAGCATGTAATAGACTAGTTGAACCTTTTATTTTTAAAGAAAAATAGAGATCTTCACTATACAGTTTGATGCATAAATGTGTGATAAACGTGTATTTTTGGAATAAAAACATTTATACTCCTCTTAATTTCGAATATAAACAATAAAAATTTAATTTTATAATCTTAAAATATAAGTAAATGTTAATTAATTTTACCGCATTTAATGTCATTATTTCATTTCACTAATTTAAATTATATTTTTCTAATAATTATGTGGTTTACACTTGTATTATTGAAACACAAAGGTAAACTCTTTTTTCAAATAAAATACTTTTTTCTGCAAAAAAATAAAAAAAATAAAAATATTTTTGTAAAACATTATATAAATTTATTTCATTAACCACTAAAATGTATGTCATTAACTATTATTAAAGATATATTTCATTAACTATTAAAATACATGATATTAACCATTTTAGAGTACCTTTTTAATCACTAAAATCGCAATACTAAAAAATAATTAATCTTACATTTTAGTAGTTAATGAAATATATGTTAAATAAATAGTTAATGATTTATATTTTAATGATTAGTGAAGTATTCAAAGTGGTTATTAGTAAAACTTGTATATGTGTCATCAAAAAAATCTCAATTATAAAAATAAAAATTTAATAAAAAAATTATTGAAAGTCTTTTTTGACAAAAAAAAAAGAATATTGTTCACTGTATAAATATAGTAAATAGTATATATAATGTCGGATATTATTTCAAATTTGTGTGTTTAAATATATTTTTTCATTGGATTTAAGTGTACTTACAATCCTCTATTTTATTACATTCACGGAACGACTTTTACTACAATATATCAGTATAGTCTCTCCATTTTTTGTTTTAGTTAATTATTCTCTTTGATTTGACACTCTTTACTTTAATACGGTGCACTCTTTTTACTATTTTTTCCTTCACATTTGATTTATTTCTTTGGATTTTTCAAGTAATATTTTTAATGAGATTGCGTTGTTCATATTTGTTTCTTTGGGTTTTGGCTCAGTTCCTTCTCAAACTTTTTTATTTTGACTTAATCGCAGTTTTAGTTCATTTATTTTTACTGATTCATAAAATTGACTCTCCTATTTTAAAGTCGAACGTTTTGGTCATTCCTTATAATTTTTTAACTAAAAAAATGATAATATGAGATGTTTTAAATAACGTGACATATGATATGATGATTTAGTATTATTAGCATTAATAACATATAAATAATTAATGTATTTAGATGGTTGTATATCATAGAATTGTATGTCACGTCATTTAAAATATGTCAAATCGTCATTTTTTAGTTTAAAAATCTAAAAGAGGGACCAAAACTATCAATTTTTAAAATAAGGGACCGATTCCGTAAATTGATAATAATAAATAGACAAAAATTGCAATTAAATCTTTTATTTTTTATTTTATAGTCAATAATTTTATTAGAATGTTACACATGAGATGGGATATTTTCCCTTTAATTTTTGCTAACAAAATATATTGTAAAACACTTTAAAACTATAGTAATAAAGAGAAAAAATAGAAAAAGAAAATAGAGAATTTAAACTCATGCATGCACTCATCCTGACCATGATGCTGGTCTCAATATATTTTTTTGGGGTGTACTATTGAAATAACTTTGACGGTAAAAAGTTTCCTTTTATTTCACATCTATGTTTGTCGGCCGCAAACACACGTCTGAAAATATCCAAGTGCATCGTATGGCAATATGTTAGGTTAGGTCCAAATCCAGTGACTACGTTAATATTAATGTTGAAGAATTTTGAATATTGAAAATGAAAATCACGAACATGGTGGGTAGACATCAATCATGTAATTAAATTAAGTGAAACTTCACCTTAATGGAAAGTATGGCATGTTTTATTGCTTGTAATTGTTATGTATTATGTATTTTCTATTTAAACTTTTTTTTATTATTATTTTTTTTTTATTTTCAGCATGTCACAACAATTTATAAATAGTATTTGAAAATCCTGTTTGAATATAAAATATTGGGTCTTGATAAAAAAAATTGACACAATTATTCCTGCGGTCACTTAACTTAATTTCAGATAACATTTCGGTTTTTTATTTTTTTTTTTCTTCTCATTGTTTGCCTATTTATGTTACCAATGAAATATTAATTATATTTTTAGGAATATATTTTTATTTATTGTATCTCCACTGATCTTATTATTAATCTAATTATTACTATTAAAAAGTCTATTTAAATAAAATAAAATTCATTTTATCATTGAAATCAACACAAATCATCATTTTCTTAAATATAATATGCACAATTCTTTTGAGACATTTATAATTAGACGGAGTGAGTACAAATATTAAATGAGTAAATAGTCGTTTTAGTCATAGAATGTATGAAGTGTTTTTACTATAGTACTTGAATGTAATCTACAATATCTTTTTCAATAATAATTTTATAAATTAAATTAAACAATAAAAAATAAATTTGACA
Source organism: Cicer arietinum (assembly GCF_000331145.2). Taxonomy (NCBI): domain Eukaryota; kingdom Viridiplantae; phylum Streptophyta; class Magnoliopsida; order Fabales; family Fabaceae; genus Cicer; species Cicer arietinum. The sequence continues at coordinate 20,553,205 of NC_021164.2, read as the reverse complement.
ATTAAACTGACTAACTAAAGACATATTCAAAGACTCAAAACAATTAACAAAAGATATAATTAAATCTATTTTTATAATTTTAATACATTCAAAAACTATTTTGACATAGTGGACTCAATTCTTTGTCATATTCTCTCTTTCTTCCAACCAAACTCGCTGCCACCACAAGCGTCCTCTCGAAAAGATGGAAGCAATTGTGGCTCTCAGTCTTCACCCTCGATTTCGACGAACAAACCTTAAAAACTTCTATTTACTTTTGCCATGTTATGTATTCGACCATCTTCAATTTATCTTGGAGATAGTTTTCATCATGTGGATTTACATTTACCTACTCTTAAAACTCTCCATTTGTATAATGTTGTTTTTGCAAGTCATGAGTACATGTTGTCAAGCTTGTCCTATTCTATTGGATTTAAAAACATAAGGTTCCTGTTCAAAATACTTCAAAAGTCGTTTTTCGGTGGAAAACTTTAAGGCCTTGCACAATTTGATCAAAGCATGGATATGTGAATATACTATTCGATTAGTATGGTCTGTAAGGCAAAGTTTCTGCATGTAGAATTGGTATCAATATCGGATTTGGATTCTCTCCCATATTGCAGCAGTGCAACAAAGAAGTAAGAGAAGATTTGAATTCGTTAATGTTTGATGAAATTGTGATTTTGCATTATACTTGATTAGGTTACTATTATAAGTAAAAATAATTACTTTTACGGTTATTACAAAAATTAATTAAGTGTATTTAAATTTTTAGATTTTATGTTAAAAATAATCTAAATTTATTAAATAGTTTGTTTGAATATGTCAAATACTCAACTATTGTCATTAAATTTATTAAAGTAAATGTATATTACAAGTACTATTAATAAATGTCTATTCAACGCTTCATTTTTTCTATATATCTCTATTTCTATCACATCACCACTATATCATTTCTATCACATCACTTTCTCTATTTGTTTTTCATTCAAGGATCTAAAAAGTGTTGGGTGTCTACCAATCTTTTTTCTAACAATTAAGAGTAGGAGTATCTGCCTAGCAAATGACCAAATGTTGATGAGGTGATATGCGGCATATAAAATTTTATTTTATATAGTAACACACTCTTTAACATACACATTTTTTTCTATTGGTTAAAGTTCATATGGAGCACACCAATTTATATGGGTCCCACTTAAATTTAATATGACTGATGTGAATTTCAACCAATAAAAGAGAGTGGTTAAAAGTATGTGTTAAAGAATATGTTCTTAATATTTTTCTATCCACGTTAGATCTTAGATCTTATATGACTACCTCTTATATTTGAACTTTATTTCATTTTATCCAATGTCATAAAGATTTCCCAATTACATATTGTCTTTCATGTAATTAGTTTATTCTACATCATCTACCTTTCTTTAATTAGTTGAAGTTTGGAGTTACATCAATGTGTATCATTTTCTGGCAGTTGTTTTATGAATTGTGTTTCTTAAACTTGTCACTCTTGTATTTACTTTCTGTTGGAATATATGTATGTTATAGTGTGAATTTAAAAATGTGTTGAAGTCCCACATTGGAAAGAAATATTTTTTTTGTAAATTTAATTGGAAAGAAACTTGTTTTTTAAAATTCAAGTCCCACATTGGTAAGAATATTTTTTGAAATCCCACTTTGAAAAACTATCATGTTTTGTGTAGTTTTAATTCTATACATACTAAAGTCCCACATTGTTTAGAAAACATATGTGACTTTGCTTCCATCACTATATAATGAGTTTCAAGCTATTGTGAAAAGTACACCAAAGTTGGATGCTTTTCCCAACTTTCTCTTTTCTCATCGCCTAATTTTCGAGCCACTTCTCCCCTTTCTTTCTGTCCCTTCGGTTTTAGAGCGGTTATTATGCCGCAGTCCCTTCGGTTTTAGAGCGGTTATTATGCCGCAGTCCCTTCGGTTTTAGAGCGGTTATTATGCCGCAGTCCCTTCAGTTTTA
>NC_021164.2:20549680-20550070 GCF_000331145.2 Cicer arietinum | reverse complement strand
TGATTTTAATTTTGACATGCTAGACTATGTGATGTGAACACATCTGATTTCAAAATTAAGTAACTTAGTTTTAATTCTAAAGTTATTGTTAAATGATTTTGAAAAATGTGATTTTTATAGTCAAGCTAAAATAACAAAGAGTTCACATAAATATGTAGTTAGAGAATCTAAGTCTTTAGATTTATTACACTTTGACATATGTGAACTTGATGAGACGTTACCAAGAAATGAAAAATAAAAGTGAAACACTTGGCATGTTAAGGATCTTTACAGCTGAAATTGAAAATCAATTTAGTATAAAGATTAAGAGATTCCAAGTATGATTTAGTTTATTTAATGAGTTTTATAAATTGTCTGAAATTATACATGGAACAACTACACCATAATTAC
>NC_021164.2:20547974-20549631 GCF_000331145.2 Cicer arietinum | reverse complement strand
TGTTTAACTCTAGTACTACATCTCATTGGTGTGAAGAAAATATATTGTTTATTTGCTATGTTTTGAATAGAGTTCTTAAATCTAAAATCAAAACATCTCCTTATGAGATAGTGAAGAAAAGATAATTAAACTTGTCTTATTTTCAAACATGGGGTGGTCTGGCTTATGTCAGAATCCCCGATCCCGAGCGAGTTAAACTCGGCAGTAGAGCCTATGAATGAGAATTCATTGGGTATGCGGTAAAGAACAAAGCGTATAGGTTTTATGACCTAAATGCAAAAGTGATCATAAAGTCAAGTGAAGCTGACTTCTATGAAAATAAATCCCCTTTTAATCGAGAAATAGTGGGGGCAGCGAACTTAATCAAATTCATGTGACAAGAAGCATTGAAAGCAACAAACAAGACGAAACAGAAACTCGAAGGAGTAAGAGAGTAAGAGTTGCTATAGATTATGGACCAGAATATATGGTCTATAATTTAGAAGAGGATCCTGCAAATCTTAAAGAAGCTCTGTCATCATTGGATGCAGATCTAGGGCAAGAAGCTATAAACGATGAAATGGATTCTCTAGAGTCTAACCGAACCTGACATTTAGTATACTTGCCTCTTGGTTGCAAAGCAACAAGTTGTAAATGAATATTGAAAAAGAAACTAAAACCCAATGGAATGATTGATAAAATACAAGGCACACCTTGTAGCCAAAGGTTTTAGACAAAGAGAAAATATAGATTTATTCGAGACTTTTCCATCGATCATTAGAATAACATCCATTAGAATACTCATATCATTAGCAGCTATTTTTAACCTGGTGTTACACCAAATGGATGTTAAAACAACTCCTTTAAAAGGTGATTTGGAAGAAGAAATCTATTATGGAGCAACCTAAGGGTTTTGTAATTCAAGGACAAGAATACAGGGTATGTATGTTAGATAAATCCATGTATGGTCTTAAATAAGCTCCAAAGAAATGGCATGAAAAGTTTGATAACTTTATTATATCGAATGAGTTTAAAGTGAATGAAAGTGACAAATGTATTTACTACAAATTTGAAAATGGCATTTGCACTATCATATGTCTCTATGTAGACGAGATACTCATATCTGATTCAAACATTCATGCTGTAAATATTTTGAAATCATTGTTGTGTAACAACTTTGATATGAAAGACCTCGGAGAAGCAAATGTAATCCTTGGAATCAAGATTACTAGGTCAGAAAAGGGAATTTCTTTGGATCAATTTCACTATGTTGAAAATATCCTAAAGAAATATAATTACTTTGACTATAAACCTGCTTGCACACCATATGATCTAAGTGTGAAACTTTTCAATTACACTGGGGAAGGTGTTAGACAAACTGAATATGCGAGCATCATTGGCTGCCTCAGGTATGCCACTGATTGTACTAGACCCGACATTGCCTATGTCGTGGGATTATTGTGCAGGTTTACTAGTAGACCTAGTATGGAGCATTGACACGCTATGGAAAGAGTCATGAGATACCTGAAAAGGACCATGAGTCTTGGATTATATTATCGAAGATTTCCTACTATCCTTGAAAGATACAATGATGCTGATTGGAACATCTTATCAGATGACTCCAAAGCAATCGATGACTATATTTTAATATAGCGAGTGGTGTTGTATCTTGGAAATC
>NC_021164.2:20520754-20546729 GCF_000331145.2 Cicer arietinum | reverse complement strand
GTCCCTTCGGTTTTAGAGCGGCTATTATGCCACAGTTCGTAGTCCCTTCGGTTTTAAAGCGGTTATTATGCTGCAGTCCCTTCGGTTTTAGAGCGGTTATTATGCCGCAGTCCCTTCGGTTTTAAAGCGGTTATTATGCCGCAGTCCCTTCGGTTTTAGAGCGGTTATTATGCCGTAATTCTTTCGGTTTTTTGAGCGGTTGTTATGCCGTAGTTCTTTTGTTTTTAGAGTGGTTGCTATGCCGTAATCACTTTGTTTTAGAGCGGTTATTATGCCGTAGTCCATTCATTTTTGTCTTTTTGAGCGGTTATTATGCCGTAGTTATGAATGGTCATAGTACCATATTGAGAGTGACTTTAACTGTCATATTGAGAGTGGCTTTAACTGCCATATTGAGGGTGTAATTCTAGAACGGTTTTCTACGGTGCAGTGGAACTCCGATACAGTGAATCTGGGCTGTTTTATCCTGGGGACTTCGTGGTTGATAGTCTGCCTTGCACAATTTGGGCAGTGCCGCGAAACGTCTTAAAGAGAGCGACCTAGTCCGCGACTCAACCCAGTAATATCTTCGGTGGCATAAATTGTGAATTTTAAATAGTTTTTGAAATTCAAAATCCAACACTTTCTCACTCAGACACAAAGAGAAAATGAACTAGAAAATGAACTTTCCTTTATTTTTGGTCTTTTGAGAAAAATTATGGTTCTGAAGACATCATTATCAACCAAATTTGACAAAGAAACCAATTTCAATACAAGTCTCAAATTTGAATTGTAGCAGTTTATTGAGTTTTGCAGTTGTCTCATACATAGACATGTATTTTTGTACAGTGGACAAGTTTATTAAGCATATGTTGGAAGGAATAAAGATATCATAAATCCTAATATTGAGGAAAACAATAATATTAAGAAAGCTGGAGATAAATGAAATATTCTTTTTTGGATGTTTGTTTTTACTTTATTGTAATACATTTTAGTTAATACCAACACAGATAATTGGATCTAGTGGAAGAAGTTAAATTCTAACAATACAGTGAATCACTGTTCAAATCCGGACGAAGAGAAGGATCCTGTATCCATATTTAATATCTGATGTGTTTTGATATTTAGAGGGAATCTGAGATAAAAAAAAATATATATATAAGTAGAACCTTTCTTTTGTTATTAACTTTCTTTTTTATTTAATAAATTAGGTGTGTAATTGAGCTCTTGCTATCACCAAGCGTTATATTCACATTGTTATGTTGTTGCATATAATAGATTTTTTTAGTTATTAGTACAGAGGTGTTAGAATTTGATCTTGGATTGATTTCTGATATGTTATTTGTTTTAGCAATTGGCCATAATTTATACTCTTTTTCTAATAGGAAATAGAGATCAACACATATATTACTATAATTGTCAGAATAGGTAATATTTAGTTGCAGTATAGTAATTCAATGCTTGCATGGCAGAGACAGCTAAGAGATGAGGAATCAAGAGTGAAATAACTAATTTTTTCTCGTATATATTCTTTCTCCAAATAACGCCACAACAGACGATTGATTTGCCTTCCAAAACTTTATAAAGCGTCTTCCTCTTGAGCTACTTTGTGACCATATATGATGCTTCCTAGCCCACTTTCATATGGAGTAGTATCCATTTTCCTCCTCTCCTCTTCGGACCTTGAGAACTTCGATGATGATCCTAAGAAGTGCTAACCGGTTTAGCTTCATGCATCCTAAATCGCTCTACCACTTTCTTGAAGTAACCAAACTGAGATAAGAACAATTCACCCTTATTCTGGTTCCTCACGATATCCATCCCAAGTATCCTCTTCGTAACAACAAGATCCTTTGTCTCAAATTCTACATTTAGCTTTTCCATGAGCACACCAATATCTTCGTTGCTAGAACTGCCATTAAGATATCATCCACATGAAGAAGTAGGTAGAGAAGGACTTTTCATCCCTCTTCAATAAGTAAACGCAATTGTCGCGTTCTGTTAAGCCTTTTTGTTGTGTATCTGCTAGGGTCTTATGTCGGTTAATTCCCTGTTTCTTGCAAAACTATTTAAAATGCTCTAAAACAAACCCATATCATTCTCAGTCTTTTAAACTTTCAGTTTAGTTCATATTTTACTCTCTACAAGAGTATTCCATTACTTGAACTTTTCAAATGTGTCACTTTTATTTTTCAAAATGATGACTGATACTCTTCTAGAGAAATCATCAATTATGGTGAGAAAATAGAAAACCCGTGAGTAGTTACTCTAGATGGACCCTAAAGGCCCGAGTGAACATACTCAAAGGGTTTACTAGAATGATGCATGCGACTCCCACACTTCACTTTGTGTTGTTTCCCTAATATGCAGTTATCCCAAAATTATAGTTTATCAAATTTTTCACCTCCTAGTAAACCTTGTTTAGCTAGTTCAACTAAACCCTTCTAACTAACATGTCATAATTTTAAATGTCATTTTTTGATTTTAACATGTGAAGTTTTACTAGCTAATGATGCATGGGCAATAAGAGTAGAGCGAACAAAAATGTATAAACTACACATTTTAGTTCCCTTATCTATTATTAATGCACCATGCGAAATTTTATTCCTGACATGTTTAATCCCAATGCAATAACCTAACTCATCAAATATGCTTATGAATAAAAAATTTCACTTAAGTTCTGAAACATACTTCACATCTTGTATAAGGAATTTATGGTTGTCAAACATCTTAAGATGAATTGAACCAATATCTTGAACCTTGCACGCTTTGTTGTTACCAAGGCCAACCACTCCGCCTTCTTTAAGCTCCTAAGTCTCAAAGCACTTCTTCCTTAGACACATGTGATAAGAACATGCAAAGTTGATGACCCAATTCTTTTCCGTTTCCAAACTTGTAACCGTTAGCCCCCTGCAGTCTCATAACCTTCCTCTAAAGAAATTGCTAACTCCATATAATCATTCTTGCCCCCTTTCTGGGACAATCTTTCATTAAGTGACTTGTTCGATGACAATTAAAACATTTGTACTTGATTTTATTGTTCCTCTTTGACTTGGATTTAGACCTAGATTTCTCCCCTATGTCGTTTCTTCTACTCTCACTTCTTCCTCTTAAAACGATCAATCAAGCCTTCCCCACTATCTTCAAACGTCAAGTCTTGAAGCTTTGTTAGCTCTTTGGTCCTAATCGGCGATTGAAACTCCTCTAAGGTAATAGTAGACTTCTTTCCATAAAGGAGTGCATCCTTGAAATGCTTAAAAGATCTAGATATTTTGTAGATCATCAATAATTTTGTTGAATTACGCTAATTGCTCTACAATAGAGTTGTTGTTTCATACATAACCGATGTGCCAATGAATTGGTCATGTTTAGCAATTCTAACTTTGTCCACATTTCTATAAGAATCTTCTCTGTCGCGACTTCCCTTGAAACCTTCTCTCCAAGACACAAGATAACACTTCTTGCCTTATCTATCATCTTTGTCTTCTCCGATTGTGATAAAGTGGCCGACATCTTTGCCTGACTTTTCAAGGCATTCACACATTTTTGTTGAATCAAGATTGCTTTCGTTTTTACTTTCTATAGATTGAAATTATTATTTTTAGAAAATTTCTCGATGTCCCGTTTAGTACCCATGGTGATCAATTGAAAGATTTGTTCTGTTTCCCTCAAACGGCGCTACTTATTATGAATTCAACAAGAAAATTGGAACAAACAACAATATTGCAATTATTCCATATTGGCCCAAGCCCAACCCGTTTTCTCACGCTGACCCAAACAAGCGTCATACTTTATAATAGGTAACTAGAGTTTTCGACTCCAACAACTGAACCTAGTAATAACAGTCACAAGGCGGAAATCCTGTAGTATCCTCCTACATTGATGACCATTCATTATTGTTGTCCCCCTCCGTGTTGGGACTCTCATCCTTATAAATAGTGCCTCTAATACCAAAAAAGGTACACCATTTTCATCCTACTATCTCCTACTACCCTCGAATCAATACTTACTTGAGCATCATAACATTTGAAGGTACCACCCCTCAGCAGGTTCGAAGTCTATTATCTGTCTCTCACGAATTTGACCATCCTCCTCAGTCCATATCAGATCATCTATAGGAATCTAGGTTTCCTTGTTTTGCTAAAAACCTAACTCATAACTCTCCAATGGAAGGTAACAAGCTCAACAACCCTAGAATGAATATTGACACCACCCTTCAACAATATGAGGAAGGGGCCACAACGCCCCCATCCCAAGAAGGCTTCGTTAACCACGTCGTGCCCAACACAGACGCCAACCTTGCGGTGGACCAAAACATAGGAGCAATCCTCAACGAACTTGTTGCCCAGACACTAGAACAAACTAGAATGATCCATGAATAGAACCACCGTCTTAGTGCTATAGAAAACCAACAACCTACACAATGGTAACAACCTAGTAGACAACATAATACTCTAAAGGTTTCGTAAGGCTACGCCGCCACGACACTCTGTCTAGAAGAAGAAACAAAATATGATCGACCCAAAAGCGCATGAAAAGTTTCCCACGAGAGTCACCGGAGCGAGGTTATCGAAAAAGGTCCTACAAAGACTCTAACTCATGGATAATCGATAACCTTGACGTCATTCTTGATCCAGATCGCGTTTCATTCCATCTCCAACACATGGGATTTTTCGAGAACCATACGGATCATACGAGTCTCGTGGACCCTTCACAACAAGGACCAAGAACTACAGGATACCAAGGATGTTGGAGAAATCCCCACACATGAACTCATACGATGGGACAACAAACTTCGATGGGCATATCTTAAATGTGGAGGCCATCCTCGACTACAGTGGCATGGAAGGACCCATCAAATGTCATCTTTTTGCATTCACATTGGAAGAAAGTGCCATGACTTGGTTTAAGAGTTTGCCTCCAACTCCTCCGATTCTTGGGAAGAGTTCTGCAAAGAATTAGTTGCTCAAAACAATGCCTCAAAAAAGTAGCTCTAGATGATCGACACAATGTCATCAATTGTCTAGGGTAGGGATGAACCTTTCTATAACTAAATCGAATGCTTCAACAAAGAAGTTGTATCCGTCAAAAAGGAAAATGATAACATGATGATGTAGCTAGTGAAGGAGGGTCTCCTTGAAGGGAGCCGCTTTGCCGATGATATTGGGTTGAAGAAGCCAAATACCCTGAATGAATCTTTGGCTCAACCATAGACCTACATCCATAATGAAGAGGATATCTACGCCCAAAGAGTACGAAGGGGTAGATTAGACAGGAACAACAATACCTTACTCGTCAACCCGCCCTAACGACCTCTGGTTGAACGTAAAGGGGATGAAAAGCCGCGAAAGGAGTCATCAAATCGATGCAGTCGACCTGGTCGATACCTACCTTACACCTCTCTGAGTGGTTCCAGGGAACACATATTGAATTCAAGGAAGGGGGAATTCAGTTTCCCTGACAGTTTCCTCTGCGCCGAGAGTTGATAAAAATAAGTATTGTCGCTTCTACAAGTGCAACGACCATAATACCGATGATTGCGTCCACCTAAAGGATACCATTAAACTCCATATTGAAGAAGGAACTAAACCACTATCGGGTTGAATACAAAAGATTGGAACTTGAGTAGTTGCTTCTAATAAAGCTGATAATAATAATAACTCTCACACTCTAAGAAAAGAACACTTAGAAAATATTTCTAACCTGAACAAGTGTTTCAACTCTTTGAACTCTAAGAAGAATTGAGAACTTTGAGCTTGAGTTCTGATACTTTTTTCTGCTTTTCTCCTTCACCCTTGAGTATCTATTTATAGTGAAAGTTTGGGCTTCAAATTAGTCCTTATTTAATTCTGAATTGTATCTTGTTCAGATTGTGTTTGTTAATTCATCATATTGATTGTGTTCCTATTTTGTGTAGATTGAGTTTGTAAATTCTTTAGATTAATTCTATTCATATTTTGTTGTAGATAAATCTTGATCAAATCTTCTTCAAATCTTAATTAAATCTTCTTCAAATATTGATCAAATCTTCTTCAAATCTTAATTAAATCTTCTTCAAATCTTTTGTTAACATCAAAATTCTAAATGTAAAACCAATTTGGTTCCAACAATCTCCCCCTTTTTGATGATGACAAAACTTGTACTTTTTATAACAACTTTTCTTTATATTTCTTCAGCTCCCCCTAAGTCTTAGTATCTTTTTCTCCCCACATTATCAAATATATTTCTCCCCCTTTTGTCATATCACAAAAAGACTTGAAAGTAAAACTTTGTCTCTCTCCTTTTTCCCTTTTTTGTTTGTTTTATTTTTGTGTGGAATAAAATAAATATAACATAATTATTACAAGAACATATAAGAACTAGTGTAAAACTAAACTACTTTGAAGTGATCACAACATCAGTCATGTATGAAGGTAAGGTTTAGGTTTTTCTCGTTGAAGTCAAACCTATCTTCAGGTAGTGATTTGGTGAATATGTCAGTCCATTGGTGTTTAATGTCTCTTTGTGGTGTTTGATCTCTATGTGTTTAGCTCTAAAATGTAGGATAGAGTTTTTGGTTAGACAAATGGTAGAAGTGTTATCACAATAGATGGGAATTTTGGATTCTAGGATTTTGTAGTCTTCAAGTTGATGTTTCATTCAAAGTAGTTGAGAACTACAGCGAGTTGTTGTAATGTACTAAACCTCTGTTATTGATATTTCAATGGTGTTTTGACTCTTACTTGATCAAGATATTAAGTTGTCACATAAAAAGGTGCAATTACCACTAGTGCTCTGTCTCCCAAGTTTATCTCCAACATAATAAGAATCACAGTATCCACTGAGTTTGTACTTTAGGAGATTTCTTGTAGAACAAGGTAAGTTTGGTATTGCCTTTTAGATATCTAAGGATTCTCTTAACAACATTTAAATGTGATTCTCTAGGGTCAACTTGAAATCTTCCACATACACATAAACTGAACATGATGTCAGGTCTGGAAGCGGTAAAGTAAATTAGAGATCCTATAATTCCTCTATAGGTTTTATGGTCAACTTTTTGGCCTAAATCCTATTTTTCAAGTGAACAAATAGGGTGCATTGGTGTAGCCATAAGAAGCTCTTTTGTATATTTAGTTTGATGAATGTATATATCCTTTTTACTTTGCTGAATTTGTATCACTAAGAAGAACTTAAGTTCTCCCATCATACTCATTTGAAATTCAAGCTACATTAATTTAGAAAATTCTTGGCAAAGTGTGCCATTAGTAGATCCAAAAATAATGTCATCAACATAAATTTGAATAATAACAGTGTTATCTCATATTGATTTTCTAAAAAGTGTATTATCTACTTGTCCTCTTTCAAAGTTATTTTTAAGCAAGAAGTTACTGAGTCTATCATATCATGCCCTTGGTGCTTGTTTTAGACCATATAAAGATTTCTTAAGTTTAAAAACATGATTTGGAAAATCAGAACTTTCAAAACATGGGGGTTGTTTAACATATACTTCTTCACTTATATAACCATTTAGAAAAGCACTTTTAACATCCATTTGAAATAATATAATGTTATTTTTTGTAGCAAAAGAAAGTAGAATACGAATAGCTTCTAACCTGACTACATGAGCAAATGTCTCAGTGTAGTAAATGTCTTCTTGCTTATTGTAGCCTTGTGCGACAAGTCTTGCCTTTTTTCTAACCACTTCAGCTTTTTTATTTAGCTTGTTTTTGAAAACCCACTTGGTTCCAATAATGTTCTTCTTTGGTCTAGGTACTAGATCTCAAACATCATTCCTCTTAAATTCATTTAAGTCTTCTGGTATTGCAATAATATGTCCATCATCTGCCAATGCTTCATCAATAGTGGTAGGCTCTATTGACGAGAGTGAGCCAAACAAAGTGTTATCTTTTAACGATGATCTGATCCTCAAAGAATCATTAGAACTTCCAATTAGATGAGATGTCTTGTACTTCCATCTAGATCTTCATTTTGACTTATCTTGATTGATTCTAACTTGATCAGATTCATCCTCTAAAGATTTGTCATCTTCAAATTTGTCTGCATTTGTTTCCTCTAGTTCCGGTAAACTTGCACTATCCTCAATTTGCTTTGACTTTTTAAGGTCAAGCTGTTTGTCATCACAATAAACATAATATTAAACAATAATTAAATTTAAAGAAAGATACAACCTTTATGTCGACTGTTTTAGTTTCACTCTAAAAACCCTCTTAGTTATTCTTTTTTGGTTTTTTGATTCTGAGTTTGCATATTCTCTTATTAGAGAGTCTGGATGAAGGAATTTGAATTCCCATCTAGGTTTGTAGTCTTGATGAATTTGATTGGAGTGTTCAAAGAAGTCTCCTGATTCTAATTGTTCATCTGGAACTTTTATTTATGTTGATGTATCGGGTTCCTTTAGTAATTTTGGAACTTATGGTAATTCTGATTCTTTTGGTAGTTTTGGTTTTGTTGATACGTGTGATTTCTCTGCCAGTTTTGATTCTGTTGATACTCCATATTTTTCTGATATTTTTGGTTCATCATATGGTTATGTTTCTGATAGGTATTGTGTTAACCAATCCTTCTTCCACCAGAGTCAGTTGGCTTCTGTTTGGTAGGTCTTGGAACATAGACCTTTTTGCCTTCATATATTGAAAGCATCCATTTACCAGGAACCATGACTGGTGTTTCAATTTGGTTGCTTAGAACATCTACAATATAAACAATTTTATCCTTTGATACCCAAATCTGGTTGGGTCCTTGATATCGTTTCAGCAAGTGTACTGAATCGTTGCAAGTAATAATAAAACGGTAGTACCGAGTGTCGAACTCAAGGATTGCGTTTTACTATTGAATTATATTTAGTTACTGAAATTGAACAAAAATTTCCCAAGTTGATTGAAATAATAATTAAAATTGACAATAGTAGTAAAATTGATCTTTTATAAATTGAGAAAAATGTCAGGGATGAGTTTCACTTCGAATCCAACCTTGGTGTCTAATTTGATCCTAGTTACTGAATTCCTTTATTGAATTATTACCGAATTCTCTTTATTATTCTTGCCCTAATGTCTTAGTGACAGAACCTTTAATTCCAAAGTAACCCCTAATTCCTTAGTGGATTTAAGATTAGAATTAAGCATTACCGTATATAAATTCTCTTGTAAATTATTGATTTGCAACTAATTTAATTGGTTTCATGACCTGCATCTATCCCTAGACTACAAATTCATGAATTTCTCATCTCAAGCATTCGTAAAGTCCACTTCCGTTTCAAAATACAAATCGTAGAACATTTTAGTGTTGATCAAGCAATAAAAAGCATTAAGCAAAGAGATGAGAAAAACAATTCAATAAACTCATTCATATAACTAGAAATCAAATCAGAAAAATAAGGGTTTCATCTGGTTACACTCATCCCTAACAAATAGGGTTTAGTTACTCATGACAGAGATACAAAAGACCAGGCGCGCGTTGGCAGAGGCCAAACCTGAGAAATGCGTTCCAGGCGCGCAGGGCGCGCTCCAGGCGCACAACATCTGCTGTCTGATGTATTTTTCATTTTTCTCATCTTGTGCGTCTGAATTTGGTCCCGGTGTCTTCATGAAAGTTGTAGATATGGATCTTAGCTTTCATTAGCACTTGGAGTGACACTAATTGGACATCTAGAACTCCAGATATGGCTAAACTACTCCACATATATCATGTTGATTCTTCACCAAAATTCAGCACTGCACTAAAACAAAACGCAATGTAAAATTACGACAAATTCCTACTTAATCAACGAAATAAAAACAAAAAACATTTTATTAACTCAAAGAACAAAAATCAACAAAATGTATCAAATAAATCCTTAATTTAACTGATGATTGAGGATAAATAAGACTAAAACAGTGGGAAAATATGCATATGATGAAGAGTCATCAGTCCTTATTTGTTAGTTCTTAAAGGTTTCTTGCCTTTCCATGTGGTTAGCATTGGACAAGATATTTTAGTGTGACATTTCTTATAGCAAATAATACATAAATCATGAGAAGGAACAAACTTAGGTTCAATTACTTTTTCTTGAAATCATATTCCTCTTTTATCATTACTACTAACACCACAAATCATAAATGCATACTTGCTTCTTTCCATACCATTTCTCCATATTTGGACATTCTAACTTGATATGTCTAGATTCATTGCATCCATAGCAGATTATGCTTTTCTTGTCATATTTATCATCATTTCTTTTGTTGGATTGCATGGAATATCTTTGGGGAAATTTCGTCATTCTATTATGCCATAACTTCTGAACTTTTCTGCATATAAACAACGGCTGCTCTTCCTCTAAGTCTTCATTCTGATAATCTGAATCATCATCCTCTGGTTCTATTGTTGCCTTCAGAAATTTCTTCTGCTTGGATTTCAAAGCCACAGTTGGTTGCTTCTTCTTGGGCTCATCCTCTACAAGCTCAATTTCATGTGATCTGAGAGAGCTTATTAATTCTTCCACCTTAAGAGTATTCAAATCCTTTGCTTCTAGATTGGCAATGATCTTAGGTCTACATTTTCTTGTCAAACTCCTAATAATATTTTTCACATGATCAGTAGTAGTATAACTCTTCTTAAGTACCTTGAATCCTGAGACCAGGGTCTGAAATCTGGAAAACATTGTTTCAATGTCTTCATCTTCTTCCATCTTGAACAACTTATACTTTTTGACTAGGAGGTTGGCCTTTGCTTCTTGAACTTGCTTGCTTCCTTCATAGGTCAAAATCAGACTATCATAAATACTCTTTGTTGTCTCTTTGTTGGTGCACTTGTCAAACACCTTGAAGGTGATTGCATTTATCATGAATGTTCTGGACTTATGATGCATCTTGTACATCTTCATCTGATCATCATTCATCTTCTTTCTTGGAAAATCAATATTATAAGTATTCTTCGGAGCAATATAACCATCTTTCACCAAGTCCCAAAGTTCAGGATCTTGTGAAATATAGAAACTTCTCAGTCTGTTTTTCCAATACACAAAACGTTCTCCATCAAACATATGTGGTCTGTTTATGTTTCTTCCAGCAGCTTCTTCACTTAATCCTGACATATTGAACCCTTGGATCGTTTCTCAAACACTGTAAAGTGCTCAATGTGATACCTCAATTTTGTACATAATTCAAATAAAAAGTATATTTGTCTAAAAATTGTAATACATTTAACATTAAAAATACAACAAAATAAAAAAAATAAAAAAGGAAGTCCCACCCTGTCTTTAGATGCTTTGTTGCGAGTGTGAGGTGTGCCGTGTACAGAACCATGTTTCCTGCTTACTCACGTGCTTTCTTTGCACTCTATCTGTTCATTTTATTTTAATTTTATTATTTTTCAATCTAATAATGGTATTAATTTTATCATATTGAATACTCAATCAAAAAGGACCGGCCCCTAGTTTCCTTAATTGTAGCTGTTTGCTTGACGTGGTTGCCAAACAAGGTTAAATCAAGAACTTAATTTATACGATGAACACAACCCTTCCTCGTTTTAGCCTATATATTGGAAGAAAAAAAATCAAAAGAGGAGGAGAGATCAGAAAAACAATCACAAGATAAAAATTGGGAGATTTTTCATTTCTTGCTTTTTCTGTTTCTAAAAAACAATAGAAAGAGAGAGTGTTACCACAAAGAAAAGAAAAGAAGATCTACCATCAGATTGCTTTCCATCAACCATAGACTTCAAGCCAATTCTAACAACAACACGAAAAGGGTATTTTCCCATTCTTTGCTCTCTTGTTCAATATCTGAGAATAATTTCTGTTTGTGAATAATTTCTGATGTATGGAATCTGTTTGTTGCTACGCTGAAACTTGTTTTGCTAAGCCCCTTTTGAAATTTGCTTGTTGGTCTTTTGAAATTTGTCTGTTTTGTCTAATGCATCGTACGCGTGCCTTATCTATATTCACGCCAGACTGCCAACTATTTCACATTGACTATTTAGTTCTATCACATTTAATAATAATAATAATAATAATAATAATAATAATAATAATATAATAATAATAATAATAATAATAATAATAATAATAATAATAATAATAATAATAATAATAATAATAATAATAATAATAATAATAATAATAATAGTCCTATTAAATATAGATTTATTTAATAATAGTTGTGTGTGATCAATGGACTTTTTCTTTCTCTTCCAAATCTTCATGATAGTTATTTCATTTAATCATAATAATTCTAATTAATATAAGTAATTATAGATATAATTAAATGACAATAAATATAATTTATTTCATATTATAATAGATTTTTCTTTTTTGGATGGTGCTATTTAATATTAAAATAATTTTTATTTCTTCACTTATTAAATTAAAAAGAAAAATAGTTTAAAAGGGGATTATATTTGTAATTAGTTTCAAAATATTTTTTAGATTAAGTTAAAGTCCAGATATTTTTCTTTTTGCTATTTTATTCTCGCGTTTATTACTAATTTTATTTTGAATTTTTGTTAAAACTTGTTTAATATTTAATATCTTTTTTAAAATAATAAATAAAATAATAACAAATATTTCATTAAAAATCAACTAGATGTGACATCTTTTTAATCTTTGAGTTATTAGGACACAAATTGTGATAATTTGATGGTTCTAAATCTCATATTCACAAATAAATAAACTAAAAATCATAAACAAATTAATAATAAAAATTATTTAAAGTTAATTAAAAATGACATTTTGATCCCTGAGTTGCATAAACAAATTATATATTTTGATAGCTTTAAAATTTATTTTTATAAATGAATAGATTAAAAGTCAACCCTTTTAAAATTTAAGAAGATTTGTTTTTAATCTTGAAATTGTTAAGACACAAGTCGTACTATTTGGTCTTCTTGAAACTCTATTTTAAAAATAATAAAATATTCTTAAGAGGGTTAAATTAGATGTGACATCTTTTTACTCCTTGAGTTTTGAGACACGCGTTGTAAACTCGATCGTCTTAAAATTTAAATTTTAAAATAATTATTCAAATCAAACAAGTTTTTTATTTATATTCCTCAAATTTAACTTTTTAATAACAAAAATAAAATTTATTTAAAAGCAATCAACACATCCACATTTTCTACCAAGAACTACGTAGCTTTAATTTCTCCATCGTATCGGGAGATACGTAGGAGCAAGATCACACTCTTGTCAAGCACACTAATAAAAACTTTCTTTTTTTCTACTCTTTTTAACATACTTTTATCTCAAAAATCACATTTATAAAAAACAATTTATATTCATATTTAATAATAAAGAATAAAATATATTTAAGTTGATATAATTTTGCACAATTAATTAAAGATAACCGTATTTTAACGGATGTCGTAGGGTGCTAATACATTCCCTACGCATAATCGACTCCCGAACTCAAAATCTCGGTGAAAACTCAAAATTTTAGGCCGCGACAGCAGGCGACTCCACTGGGGACATTTTGAGAGTCAAGCCTAAAAATTAATTGTGCAAATTTTTTTATTTTTTTATTTTTTATATATGTTTGTTTTTCATTTTTATTTTCTTTTATGTGTTTGTTATTTTTTAATAAGTATTAGCTGACATTATAATATTCTTTTAAGCTAGTATATCTTTATTTTATTTTATTTATTTTGTATATGCATATATGTTTTGTTAGTATTATGGAGTTATTGAATTATGCTTATTTAGCACCTACACTTTTACTAAGACACACACTTATGAGTGGAACCTTATACCCGAGTTTGAACAAAACTTAAGTTTAGTTTCGAGATTGCGTAGTGGTAGCCTTCTGGATGTACATCTAGTTTGGTTAGCATGAAAAACTCACCTAGAGTTTGATCCTGTTGAGGTTATTGTCACTCCAAATAGTTTAACTATTGGTGTTGACAATATTCCAAAATAGAATTATTAGCTCTAGGAACCATGTTTAGAACCATAGAGCCTCCCTTGTGAGAATTTCACTACATAAGCCAATATATCCTTTCATTGTAAGAATATCCATAAAAACCAAAAAAATTTCTCATATATTCAAGAGTTTATATATATATTAGTTTCATTCATATCTCATGACATTTTTTTCTCTCTTTCTAAGGAAAAATAAAACATATTAGCATTTTACATAAATTTTCAAGATTTTTGGGGAATCATACAAACTTTAGTCACGTCTTATTTAAGTGGACAATGGGATCGGAAAAAAGAAAAACTTTACTTTTAAAGTTCAAGCAACCTGAGGATTATTGGCTCTAGGAACCGTGTTTAGAACCATAGAGCCTCCCTTGTGAGAGTTTCACTACATAAGCCAATAGATCCTTTCATTGTAAGAATATCCATAAAAACCAAAAAATTATCTCATATATTCATATATATATATATATATATATATATTAGTTTCATTCATATCTCATGACATTGTTTCTCTCTTTCTAAGGAAAAATAAAACATAATAGCATTTTGCATAAATTTTCAGGATTTTTGGGGAATCATACAAACTTTAGTCACGTGTTATTTAAGTGGAGAATGGGATCAGAAAAAAGAAAAACTTTACTTTTAAAGTTCAAGCAACCTAATTTGAAGAGTTTAATAGACATCAACAATCAAATCAAACTATACAACGTGATAGTTTCTTTCACAAATATGGTAAAATTCTAAATCTCTTGGCAGTGAATATGCAAACAGGGGCCCTCACGGCATTGGCTCAGTATTACGATCCTCTATTAAGATGTTTCACATTCCAAGACTTTCAGTTGACCCCGACATTAGAGGAATTTGAGCGAATATTGGGTTACTCCTTAGAGAAAGGAAATCCTTATTGATATACTGGGCAACCACCGAGTATGGATACAATTTCTGAAGTGTTGAAAATCGATATAAGAGAGTTGGCAAGTACAAAAGAGGAAAAAAGAGTCATTCATGGTGTTTCAAGAAAATATCTAGAGCAAAAGTGCCAGGATTTAGCCACTAAAAAAGAATGGAGTACTTTTATAGATGTTTTGGCTCTAATTATCTATGGTATTGTTTTATTTCCAAACCTTGATAATTTTGTAGATTTTGCTGCCATCAATGTCTTCTTAGCTTTAAACAAACATAAACAAAACCCAGTTCCTGCGGTTCTTGCTGATGTATACTACTCTCTGCATATGCGACACGAGAAGAAGTGGGGAACAATTTTGTGTTGTGTTCCAGTGATGTATACTTGGTTTGTGTCTCACAAGTTCAAGAAAGGGTATCATGTTGGGGTTAAGAATAATCGTGAATGGGCTCAAAGTATAGCTAGTCTTACTGGAGATACAATTTGATGGTACTATAGAGAACAAGGGGTGGAAGAGGTAATATGCTGATGCGAAGATTTTCCAAATGTACCTCTCATGGGAACAAAAGGATGTATTAATTACAATCCAATGATAGCTCTGAGACAACTCGGCTACCCCATGTTGGATAAACCAGATGATAAGTCATTGGAGGCTTTTGTTTTGCACAATACGGGTATAGTAGACCCACCAATGTTGAGAAGGATAAGCCAAGCTTGGGAGTTGATCATTAGAAAAGGAAAAATACTCGGATGTAGAAGTTGCAGCACAAAAGAACCCTATCAACAATGGGTAAATAAAAGAGTCCAAGAAATCAAGCTGCCTTTCCATAGTACACCCTCAAATGATCAAGAAATGCCTGAACCTATCCTTGTTGCAAATAAAGAGATAGAAGAACTCAAAGCATCATTGCTAAAATCTGAAGAGGAGAAAAAAAGAGCTGCAAGCGAAGTTAGAAAAAGTCACCCAAGAGAATGAGAACTTACGATTAGAAAACACATGTAAAAGTCAGTTTATCGAAAGAAGCAACAAGAGGTTGAAAATTGAAAAAGGAAATAAACTTGACATACAAGATTGTTTGAGAGGCGCAAATGAAGAGTTAGATGTGCGAAAACAAGAAATGAATGCAGCTATTGAAGAAGTCTATATGTGGAAGCAGTTGTGGACCAAATCAGCAAGGTCTGAGAAGAACATAAAAAGGGAGTTTGAAGATTTAAAGAAACAACTGAAAGAAATAGTAGTTAAATATGAGAGTCAAGTAAGGAATGAGAGGCAGCAGAAGGAAGATATCGAAGAATTACTCTCAAAACACCAAGATGCACTAAAAGTAGAAATGGAAACTTCTAGTGAGTTGAAGAATTACATTGATTATCAAGAAAAGATTTATAATGACTTGAAGGATGAAACCATATACTGGGAGGAGTGTTTCATGGTGTTGCTTGGGCAATTGAAGAACAAGAGATTTATAAAGAGTTGGAAGATAAAGGCAAGCATTGGAAAGATTGCTTTTCAAAATTGGCAATGCTAGCTAATCAGGCAATCATAAAAATTCCAAAACATCTAAGAGAGATTGATGCAGTAATGTATCCATTCAACACTCGTATCAAAGTCTACAAGTTCGTCGAATATTGCAAACATTTAGTAGAAGAATTGGAGGAGAAGATTGATTGTCCTGTTGAAAAAGATAATTGAAATACCATAGTCGATGTAGCTTTTTAATTTAAATGCAATGTACTTTTTTCTTATCTATGAAGGATTTGATGTTTTGTTTATCGATTCTCATATTCTTCTTTCATAATAATTCGTGCAAGACTTATGATTCCCCAACATCCAAATGTAAAAAAAAAAGGATAATAATTGCATTTTCATTCCATTCATGTTTAATACATACTCATAATTATTTATTTAAAAAAAACAAAAAAAAATCAATAAAGCTGTTTCCCCGACACCCTTATCGGACTCGTGCAAACTCAAAGATCATGGAAGAACTGGAGCAAAATCAAGAGGTGATGAGAATTGATGTCAACCAATTGAAGGACAAGGTTGATCAAATCTTAGAAGCCATACATGCTTTGTCAAGGAAGGGGAATACAAATGAGAATCCTCCGGCTGCAAATGAAGAACACCAAACCACTGCTTCTCACCCACCAGGCTTTACCCCGACTACCTAGCAACCTCGTACAACAACTATGCAATTTCCTATGTACGGTCTTCCACCCAGTTATACTCCACCTTTAGTCGTCAACCCCATGGACAACAACCCAAACCACTTAACTATCAACCCCTAAAACCCAAACCAATCACAAATTCCATCTCCTATGGGCTATCTGCCACCCCAAAATGCTGTACCATCAGAAAATATTCCATATATTACACCCCAAGTACCCCATTTCGATGCTAATGGGAATTGGCATCAACCTCACATTAGGGATGATACACAATCAAAGGAAAAATTCAACGTCTTAGAGAGCGAATAAAAGCAATTGCGGGGCATAATGTTTATGGTCTTGAAGCTTTCGATATGTGTTTGGTTCCCGATGTAACTATCCCTCCAAAATTCAAGGTTCCCGACTTTGAAAAATACAAATGCGCTACATGTCCTAAAAATCATCTGACTATGTATTGCAGAAAAATGGCTTCTCATGCTCATAACGACAAGCTCCTCATTCACTTTTTCCAAGACAGTTTGAGTGGGGCATCGTTAAGCTGGTATATGCATCTCGATCAAAATCGAATCCATTCATGGAAAGACTTGGCCGATGCTTTTTTTGAAACAATACAGGTACAACATTGACATGGCCCCTGATAGGATGCAATTGCAAAATTCATTGAAAAAAGACAATGAATCTTTCAAAGAATATGCACAGCGGTGGAGGGAAATGGCATCACAAGTGGAACCTCCTTTATCTGAAAGAGAAATGGTTGGTATGTTTATGGATACTCTCCAGTATCCTTTTTATGATAAGATGATTGGGAGTATGTCATCAAACTTTTCTGATCTGGTCATGATAGGAGAAAGGATAGAAAGTGGGATGAGGACTGGAAAGATCGTATGCGCAACAATTGGCATAAAAGGACCCCAAACAACATTCACAAAAAAGAAAGAAGGGGACGCTAATGCTGTAATGGTAAACCCCAGAGTCTCCTATTTTCCACCCATCAATTCTTATCGACCCCCAAATTTCCAGCCCCCAATACCACAAACTCCTTACATTTCATATCCATATGTGGCCGCAACCACACAAGCTTCATCCCCTCAATATTACCCTTCAAGACCACCTTTTTATCAGCCACCATCTACCGGATTTTCCCATCAAAATCAATGGAACCAAAATTCAATTCCGAACCACTACAGACCACATGTTAATTGAGAAAAAAGGATAACTCGTTTTGACCCAATTCCCGTCACGTACAACCAATTGTTGCCTCACTTACTTCAAAATTCAATGGTAGTCCCAAGACCAATGAAACCTCTTGAACCACCATTTCCAAAATGGTACAATCCAAATGCCAAATGTGAATACCACGCAGGAGCTGTGGGGCACTATATCGAAGATTGTCGAGCCTTAAAATCTAAAGTGCAGGAATTAATTAATGCAAAATGGCTTACCTTCAAAGAGGATGGTCCCAACATAGGGAGTAATCCCTTGTCGGGCCACAAAGATTCCTCTATCAATGTTATTGAAGATGGGATAGACCAACATGCAACAGATGTTCATGTGTTCACCATGGGGTCGTGTGTGGAAAATAATATATCTTTCCCAAAACCATTGGAAATTCTTTACAAAAAAGAGAATCTTAAGCCAACTCCTAGCAGACCAAATGCAATAATTGTCCAAGCACCAACCCCTTTTCCTTACGGAAATACCAAGGCGGTACTATGGAGATACGAAATCACATCCCACTTGGCCAATCATCAACCAAGTGATGGCTGTGAACCTAAAGGAACTGATGTCACTAACATCTCAGGGATTGGTGGAATGACTCGGAGTGGTTGAGTATACACTCCAGAACAACTTAAGAAAAAGGAGGTTCATGGAGAAAAAAGGAAAGAAGATATGTATCATGCCATAAAAGGACAAGAGACCAGTAAAAAGACGGTGTCTAAAGAAGAAGCTAATGAATTTTTGAAGTTTGTCAAGCAAAGTGAATATAAGGTAGTGGATCAGCTAAATCAAACCCCTTCCAAGATATCAGTTCTCTCTTTGTTATTGAATTCTGAAGCACATAGAAGGGCACTGATGAAGGTTTCAAACGAAGCCCATGTTACTCACGATATCACTGTCGATCAGTTTGATGGAGTTGTCGGTAACGTCACTGCTAGTAGTTGCTTGAGTTTTAGCGATAATGAATTACCAGTTGAATGGACAGAGCATAATAAAACACTGCACATCTCTGTGAGGTGTCACGATCATATTCTTGCACGAGTGCTAGTAGATAATGGTTCATCGTTAAATGTCATGCCTAAATCAACACTATCAAAACTATTTGTTGAGGGAGCCTGTTTGAAGCCTAGTGCTTTGGTGGTGAAAGCTTTTGATGGATCTAGAAGACAAGTTGTTGGTGAGATTGACCTACCGATTCATATCGGACCCCATATATTTGAGATAACATTCCAAGTGATGGATATTAAACCGGCGTACAGTTGTTTTTTAGGGAGACCATGGATTCATGCTGCTAGAGCAGTGACATCCACTCTCCATCAAAAGCTAAAATTTATAGTGAACAATAAGCTGGTAATAATATATGGGGAAGAAGATATGATAGTAAGTCATTTATCTTCTACAGGCTACATTGAAGACATAGAGGAAGCCATAGAGACTTCCTTTCAAGCATTAGAAATTGCCAATGTTGTCTTCATGGGTGAATGATATCGTTTAAAAGGACCAAAACAATCAACCACATCATTGAAGTCTACCAAATCCATGTTAGAAGGAGGAGTTTTTGTTAATTTGGGGAATTTGATAGAAATACCAGAAAAGAACAATAGGTACGGGTTGGGATATGTACCTACTCAAACTGATAAAGAAAAGGATGCGAAGGAAAAAAGAGAAAGCAGGATGACTCGTTTGGAAAACTGGATACCGAATTCACAGAAGATTTCTATTTGTGACATTCGCCAAAATTTTCAAAGCCCCGAAATAATATATGCTGATCAGGTAGCTGTTGCGGAAGAGGATCATGGTGATGATGATACCCTCAAGCTAGTGTACCCTTGCCCTCCAAACACCAGTCTCAATAATTGGAAGATCATCGAGTTTTTCGTGTTTTTTAATTCATGTTCAAAATAATTATGTATTTTTAACTCCTTTTGCTCTGCCCAAGGCTATAAGGATAACTAATTAGGGCATATGTATTTCAATTTCGTACTTATTATCAATAAATGCAATTTTGAATTCTCCAACTAGTTTTGTTCTCTTCTTTTCTTTTTTGGCAATCTTTATTCATATTTTTTTCTTCCCTTTTCTTCTTAGTTTAAACAATGCAGAGTCGAAAATGAATACGTTGAAAATAGCAGCGCTAGAACTCTTTCTTGTAATTTTCAACGTCTAATTAATCACGCTGACGAGGATTGTGAAGACGATTGTGAGCCTCCCCCAGAACTAGAAAGCTTAATTGAACAGGAAGCTAAGATAATCCAACCCTATTAAGAACCTGTTGAGGTGATAAATTTAGGGACTGAGCATGATAAGAAAGAAGTTAAAATTGGTATGTCTATGGAAGAAAGTGAACGACAAAAGTTGGTTAAACTTTTATTTGATTATCTGGATGTCTTTGCATGGTCATATCAAGATATGCCCGGGCTAGATACTAACATAGTTGAACACAAGCTACCACTCAAGCCTGAATACACTCCAATTAAACAAAAGTTGAGAAGGATGAGACCTGATATGTCACTTAAAATTAGAGAAGAGGTCAAGAAGCAATTTGATGTTGGTTTCTTAATAGTAGCAAAATATCCTCAATGGGTGGCTAATATTGTACCAGTTCCAAAGAAAGATGGAAAGGTTCGAATGTGCGTTGATTATCAGGATTTAAATAAAGCTAGTCCTAAAGACGATTTTCCTCTACCTCATATTGATGTCCTAGTGGATAGCACTGCTCAATACTCTATTTTCTCCTTCATGGATGGTTTCTCAGGCTACAAACAAATCAAGATGGCTCCCGAAGATATGGAGAGAACTACTTTCATCACACAATGGGGGACTTTCTGCTATAAAGTGATGCCATTTGGATTGAAGAATGCGGGGCCAACCTTTCAGAGGGCAATGGTAACTTTGTTTCATGACATGATGCACAAGGAAATAGAGGTTTACGTTGATGATATGATTGCAAAATCTCGAACTGAAGAAGACCATGTTGTTAACCTTCAAAAGTTATTTGAGCGACTAAGGAAGTTCATACTTCGTTTAAACCCTGCTAAATGCACCTTTGGTGTAAGATCATGCAAGTTACTTGGGTTTATCGTTAGTCAAAAAGGGATAGAAATGGACCCAGATAAAGTAAGAGCAATACAAGAAATGCCGGCTCCACGCAGGGAAAAAGAAGTTCGTGGCTTTTTGGGTAGATTGAATTATATTGCGAGGTTTATATCGCATCTCACCGCTACATGCGAGCCAATTTTCAAATTGTTGCGCAAAGACCAAAAGGTTGAATGGAATGAGAATTGTCAAAAAGATTAAGCAGTACTTATCAAAACCTCCCATCCTAGTGCCTCATGTTCCTGGGAAACCACTTATTATGTACTTAACAGTACTTGACGAGTCAATGGGCTGTGTACTGGGGCAACATGATGAATCTGGTAGGAAAGAACATGCTATTTATTATTTGAGCAAAAAGTTCACCAGTTGTGAAACAAGATATTCACTGCTTGAACGAATATGTTACGCATTGGCATGGGCTGCTCGTTGGTTGAGGCAATACATGTTATGTCATACAACTTGGTAAGTGTCTAAAATGGACCCAATTAAGTACATCTTTGAGAAACCTGCCCTTACTGGAAGGATTGCTCGCTAGCAAATGTTGTTATCAGAATACGATTTGGTATATATTACAAAAAAAAATCTATCAAAAGCGGCACACTAGCAGAGTATTTGGCCCAACAACCGGTAGAAGATTATCAATCAATGCAATATGAATTCCCCGATGAAGGCATAATGACTTTATTTGAAGAGATCGAATCATCTGATAAAGAAAAATGGATGTTGGTGTTTGATGGTGCCTCTAATGCGTTGGGGCATGGAATTGGAGCAATTTTGATTTCCCCAAAGAACCAGTTCACTCCATTTACGGCTAGGTTGTGTTTTGATTGTACAAACAATATTGCAAAATATGAGGCATGTGTTATGGGCATTAAAGCAGCTATCGAATCGAATGTAAAATTTCTTGAGGTATATGGAGACTCATTGTTGGTCATCCATCAGACGAAAGAAGAGTGAGAAACGCGAGATTCCAAATTGATTTCGTATCACACACATATCAAAGAATTGACAAAACACTTCGAGAAGATTACTTTTCACCACATCCCTCGAGAAGAAAACCAATTAGCTGACTCCTTGGCCACTTTGTCGTCAATGTTCAAAGTAAGCACTAATCAGGACGTGCCGGTCATAAAAATTCAACAAAGAGATAAACCTGCATATTGCAAACCATGGTTTTATGACATCAAATCATATGTTAAGAATAAGGAATATCCATTGGGTATTTCAGAAAACGACAAAAGGGTTTTAAGGAGATTGTCAATGAATTTCTTCTTAAATGGCGATGTGCTTTATAAGAGAAATCATGATATGGTTCTCCTCAGATGTGTGGATAAAGCAGAAGCGGATAAAATTATCCAAGAGGTTCACAAAGGTTCTTTTGGAACTCATGCAAATGGGCACGCGATGGCAAGAAAAATCTTAAGGGTTGGCTACTATTGGTTGACCATGGAATCCGACTGTTTTAGTCATGTAAAGAAATGTCATAAATGTCAAATCTATGCAGATAAAATACATGTACCACACACCTCTTTGAATGTTTTAACATCGCCATGGCCATTTTCAATGTTGGGAATGGATGTTATTGGACTCATCGAGCCTAAGGCTTCAAATGGACACCGGTTTATCCTAGTAGCTATTGATTATTTCATAAAATGGGTTGAAGCCGCTTCTTATGCCAATGTGACGAGAAGTGTGGTTGTCAAATTCATCAAAAAATAATTGATTTGTCAATATGGATTGCCAAATAAGATAATCACTGATAACGCGACTAATCTGAATAACAAAATGATGAAAGAGTTGTGTGATAGTTTCAAAATTCAGCACCATAATTCTTCTCCATATCGTCCGAAAATGAATGGGGCTGTAGAAGAAGCAAATAAGAATATCAAGAAGATCATACAGAAGATGGTGGAGACATATAAGGATTGGCATGAAATGCTTCCCTTTGCATTACATGGCTATAGAACCTTTGTTCATACCTCAACAGGGGCAACTCATTTCTCATTGGTGTATGGAATAGAAGCAGTACTTCCCATCGAAGTTGAAATTCCCTCGATCAAAGTCCTGATGGAAACAAACCTAGAAGAGGCAGGGTGGGGTCAATCACGATAAGCCTACGAGAAAAAAGTCTGTCATCGAGAGTTTCGAGAAGGAGAATTAGTGTTAAAAAAATATTGCCCATAAAAACGGATTCTCAGGGAAAGTGGACTCCGAACTACGAAGGATCATATGTTGTGAAAAAAGCTTTCTCTAGGGGAGCTCTAGTACTCGCAGAAATGGATGGAGATGAGTTTCCACTTCCAGTAAACTCAGATGCAGTCAAGAAATATTATGCTTAAAAAAAATAGAAAATTGGGCTCGCTAGGTTGAAAACCTGAAAAGGCGACCTAGGCAAAAATTAGAGCATCCCGATAGATTGAAAACTTGGAAGAATGGTCCATGCAAAAGTTAGGGATAACAAAAGAATCAAGCATTTCAAGTTGGGGCAGTTATTATTCTTAAAGGTTCTAAATTACAAGAATGACTAGAGTTTGTTGTCTCTCCAACTAAAGCTAAACGCACTCACCACATTGTAACCCCTGTTTCATTTGTTTTATTTTCAATGTAATGAATGTACATTTTCCAATATCATTGTTTGATGTTGTGCCTTACACTCTGTCTAAACAAATTTAGTCTCATTGTTGTTTGTTCTAAATAAAAATGGGAATTTGAAATATATGAAAATATAAAAAAAAAAAAATATCTTAAATATTTTGACGGTTGAAAATATATACACGGGAACGCAAGATATTGGGTGTATAAGAAAAATGAAGGGTAAGCATTTTAAACAATGCAAATTTGATCGGCCTCAAAAGACGAAAAAAAAGGTGATTACACAAGATATATTAGAACCATCATGCAAAGAACGATTGTTATCTTCATTTAATCTTGTGGATGTATAAAGTCGTATAAGGGTCGGGGGAACTAAAAAATAATAAAATAAATAAATAAACAAGAATCTATCTTGATTGCATACATCTTACATTTTTTTCAAGTAGTCATATATGATTTATGCATTTTCACTCATATTTTACATATACTCAACAACCTCTTTATATCATGCATAATGAATTAATCATGCATGTCTTATATGTATATTTTATTTATACTCAACAGCTTTTGTGTCACATTATTCATTATACGTTTGCATTGCAATTACCATATACATGTTTTCTTTAACAAAAAATAAAAAAATAAAAACAAATTTATCTCCTTTTATTTACCTTCTAAACTCATGTTTTGTTGTAGTCATCCCTTTATTTATGTTGTCGATCTACACATCGGTAATCAATTCGAAGACGATCATCTCTTTATTTATGTCGATCTACGCATCGATAATCAATCCAAAGACGATCATCACTTTATTTTATATCGATCTACGCATCGGGTAATCAATTCGAAGACGATCATCACTTTATTCATGTCGATATACGCATCGGTAATCAATCCGAAGACGATCATCCCTTTATTTATGTCGATCTATGCACCGGTAATCAATCCGAATACGATCATCACTTTATTTTATATCGATTTACGCATCGGGTAATCAATCCGAAGACGATCATCACTTTATTCATAACATGGTTATTTTTTATTTATTTATTTTTGCCAATCACCAACTTCTTTTACAAGCTTTCATTTTTTAAATCATCAATTTTTTTTACAATTCAAATTATTTTTTATTTTCTCCTACATTCGAAATTAATTTACTTTCTACAAAATTTAGGTCTTTATATTTAATTATTTTTTACCACGTAAAAGATAATTAAATAGGGGCAGTTGTAATACCTCATGTCCATAATTCAAATAAAAAGTATATTTGTCTAAAAATTGTAATATATTTACATTAAAAATACAACAAAATAAAACAAATAAAAAAAGGAAGTCTCACTCTGTCTTTAGATGCTTTGTTGCGCGTGTGAGGTGTGCCGTGTGCAGAACCATGTTTACTGCTTACTCACGTGCTTTCTCTGCACTCTATCTGTTCATTTTATTCTAATTTTATTATTTTTCAATCTAATAATGGTATTAATTTTATCACGTTGAATACTCAATCAAAAAAGATCGGCCCCTAGTTTCCTTAACTGCGTAATGTGGTTGCCAAACTAGGGTAAAATCCAGAACTTAATTTATACCATGAACACAACCCTTCCTCGTTTTAGCCTATATATTGGAAGAAAAAAAAAACAAAAGAGGAGGAGAGATCATAAAAATAATCACAAGATAAAAATTGGGAGATTTTTCATTTCTTGCTTTTTCTGTTTCTAAAACACAATAGAAAGAGAGAGTGTTACCGCAAAGAAAAGAAAGGAAGATCTACTATCATGTTGTTTCCCATCAACCATAGCCTTCAAGCCAATTCTAACAACAACACGAAAAGGGTATTTTCCTTGCTCTCTTGTTCAATATCTGAGAATAATTTATGATGTATTGAATATGTTTGTTGTTATGCTGAAACTTGTTTTGCTAAGCCCCTTTTGAAATTTGTTTGTTGGTGTTTTGAAATTTGCCTGTTTTGTCTGATGCATCGTACGCGTGCCTTATCTATATTCACGCCAGGCTGCCAACTATTTCACATTGACTATTTAGTTCTATTACATTTAATAATAATAATAATAATAATAATAATAATAATAATAATAATAATAATAATAATAATAATAATAATAATAATAATAATAATA
>NC_021164.2:20493582-20520412 GCF_000331145.2 Cicer arietinum | reverse complement strand
TGTGTGATCAATGGACTTTTTCTTTCTCTTCCAAATCTTCATGATAGTTATTTCATTTAATCATAATAATTCTAATTAATATAAGTAATTATAGATATAATTAAATGACAATAAATATAATTTATTTCATATTATAATAGATTTTTCTTTTTTGGATGGTGCTATTTAATATTAAAATAATTTTTATTTCTTCACTTATTAAATTAAAAAAAAAATAGTTTAAAAGGGGATTATATTTGTAATTAGTTTCAAAATATTTTTTAGATTAAGTTAAAGTCCATATATTTTTCTTTTTGCTATTTTATTCTCGCGTTTATTACTAATTTTATTTTGAATTTTTGTTAAAACTTGTTTAATATTCAATATCTTTTTTTAAAAAAATAAAATAAAATAATAACAAATATTTCATTAACAATTAACTAGATGTGACATCTTTTTAATGTTTGAGTTATTAGAACACAAATTGTGACAATTTGATGGTTCTAAATCTCATATTCACAAATACATAAACTAAAAATCATAAACAAATTAATAATAAAAATTATTTAAAGTTAATTAAAAATGACATTTTGATCCCTGAGTTGCATAATACAAATTATATATTTTGATAGCTTTAAAATTTATTTTTATAAATGAATAGATTAAAAATCAACCCTTTTAAAATTTAAGTAGATGTGTTTTTAATCTTGAAATTGTTAAGACACAAGTCGTACTACTTGGTCTTCTTGAAGCTCTATTTTAAAAATAATAAAATATTATTAAGAGCGTTAAATTAGACGTGACATCTTTTTACTCCTTGAGTTTTGAGACACGAGTTGTACAACTCGATCGTCTTAAAATTCATATTTTAAAATAATTATTCAAATCAAACAAGTTTTTTTTATGTTCGTCAAATTTAACTTTTTAATAACAAAAATACAATTTATTTAAAAGCAATCAAAACATCCACATTTTCTACCAAGAACTACGTAGCTTTGATTTATCCATCGTACCGGGAGATACGTAGGAGCAAGATCATACTCTTGTCAAGCACACTAATAAAAACTTTCTTTTTTTCTACTCTTTTTAACACACTTTTATCTCAAAAATCACATTTATAAAAAACAATTTATATTCATATTTAATAATAAAGAAAAATAAATATATTTAAGTTGATATAATTTTGCACAATTAATTAAAGGTAACCGTATTTTAACGGATGTCGTAGGGTGCTAATACCTTACCTACGCATAATCGACTCCCGAACTCAAAATCTGGTTTCAAAGACCATTTTTACATTTTTTAGGGTTTTCCAATATTTTCCCTATTTTAAAATAAATTTTGGTGGCGACTCCATTGAATTCGATGAAAACTCGAAATTTTAGGCCGCGACACTCAGCCTTGAGACCGAGCTCTGATTCCAATTGAAGGTGCAAACACGAGAAGGGGGGTTTATTTGTGTTTGTCAAAGTTGATAACTTTTTGATAATTTATAAATAAATAAAAAATTAGTTTGGTTTTGGTGACTTACTTGGAGTAGAAGCAATCAAATTAAGAGATAGCAAACAATGAAAGCATAAATAATTTGACACGTAGATTTATCCTAGGTC
This sequence comes from Cicer arietinum, assembly GCF_000331145.2. Taxonomy (NCBI): domain Eukaryota; kingdom Viridiplantae; phylum Streptophyta; class Magnoliopsida; order Fabales; family Fabaceae; genus Cicer; species Cicer arietinum. Next base: position 20,518,823 of record NC_021164.2, on the reverse strand, counting down.
ACCACAAACTTGACTACATCCAGTTCCTTCATTAAGAAGGCTTTAATCCACTAATTCAAATACCTTGAATTACAAAGCACCCGATCCTCCAAGTTAGTCTTCCCAAACAGCGTGACAACCCCAGACTTTTGAGGAACTAACCACCTTGACCCTACAAGTCAAGTTTTCTCCTAGCAACCCCAGATTGAAGAATGAACTAAACCACTAACAGGTTGAATACAAAAGATTGGAACTTGAGTAGTTGTTTCTAACAAAGTTGATAATAATAATAACTCTCACACTCTAAGAAAATAACACTCAGAAAATATTTCTAACCTGAACAAGTGTTTCTCTCTTTGAACTCTAAGAAGAATTTAGAACTTTGAGCTTTAGTTCTTATAATCTTTTCTGCTTTTCGATGTTTTTCTCCTTTAGCCTTGAGTGTCTATTTATAGTGAAAATTTGAGCTTCAATTTAGTCCTTGTTTAATTCTGTATCCTGTTCATGTTGAGTTTGTTAATTCTTCATATTGATTTGTTCTTATTTTGTGTACATTGAGTTCGTAAGTTCTTCATATTGATTCTATTCATATTTTGTTGTAGATAAATCTTGAACAAATCTTCTTCAAATCTTAATTAAACCTTATTCAAATATTGATCAAATATTCTTCAAATCTTGATTAAATCTTCTTCAAATCTTGATCAAATCTTCGTCAAATATTCTTCAAATCTTGACTATATCTTTTTTTCAACTTGGTCAAATATTTTCTTCAATTATAATTTTGAATCAAATCTTATTTCAGATTTTCATCATTTATAATTTTGAATCAAATCTTATTTTAGATTTTCTTCAAAAACATGAATCTTCTTTCATACTCTTTAAAGTCAAATATATCATTCTCATAAAATACTTTTGTTAACATCAAAACTCTAAATATAAAACCAACTTGGTTCCAACAAATATTCCAATGCGAACTTCTTTAGTATCGGTTCCATCAAGAGAAAGCTCGAAGACATGACCTCCTAAAATCCTCATACTATCAAAATAAACAACAAAGGGTCCCAACCCCCTCTACCTTTCTACGATGAAGAAATCATTGGCTGGACCACAAAGACAACACAATGGCAGAGTAAGACCAAAGACAACACGCTACTCTAAGTAAGACCTAATTTACAAGGTTTTAATGGGTCCACAAGAACTCCTTGGGTTTACGTCAAACTGCTTGTGACCTTCAATGAGGGAAAGTCTAGGAAGATAGTGAAGACTTAGTTATTGGTGATCAACTGCAAATCAATCTACTACTACATCATCAAACGCTCCACAATGGTAGGCAGAGCTATATTTCGTCGCCTTGACTATCACTAAGAAACTCAAATATCACCTGAAATGCGGAGAAGTAGCCACCATCCACGCCGACATTGAAGCAGCAAGATGTTTCACGACCTCCCTCAAAAGTCAAGATATGTTTCACGACATCAGAAAGCATAAATAATTTGACACGTAGATTTATCCTAGGTCACCACAAACTTGACTACATCCAGTTCCTTCATTAAGAAGGCTTTAATCCACTAATTCAAATACCTTGAATTACAAAGCACCCGATCCTCCAAGTTAGTCTTCCCAAACAGCGTGACAACCCCAGACTTTTGAGGAACTAACCACCTTGACCCTACAAGTCAAGTTTTCTCCTAGCAACCCCAGATTGAAGAATGAACTAAACCACTAACAGGTTGAATACAAAAGATTGGAACTTGAGTAGTTGTTTCTAACAAAGTTGATAATAATAATAACTCTCACACTCTAAGAAAATAACACTCAGAAAATATTTCTAACCTGAACAAGTGTTTCTCTCTTTGAACTCTAAGAAGAATTTAGAACTTTGAGCTTTAGTTCTTATAATCTTTTCTGCTTTTCGATGTTTTTCTCCTTTAGCCTTGAGTGTCTATTTATAGTGAAAATTTGAGCTTCAATTTAGTCCTTGTTTAATTCTGTATCCTGTTCATGTTGAGTTTGTTAATTCTTCATATTGATTTGTTCTTATTTTGTGTACATTGAGTTCGTAAGTTCTTCATATTGATTCTATTCATATTTTGTTGTAGATAAATCTTGAACAAATCTTCTTCAAATCTTAATTAAACCTTATTCAAATATTGATCAAATATTCTTCAAATCTTGATTAAATCTTCTTCAAATCTTGATCAAATCTTCGTCAAATATTCTTCAAATCTTGACTATATCTTTTTTTCAACTTGGTCAAATATTTTCTTCAATTATAATTTTGAATCAAATCTTATTTCAGATTTTCATCATTTATAATTTTGAATCAAATCTTATTTTAGATTTTCTTCAAAAACATGAATCTTCTTTCATACTCTTTAAAGTCAAATATATCATTCTCATAAAATACTTTTGTTAACATCAAAACTCTAAATATAAAACCAACTTGGTTCCAACAAATATTCCAATGCGAACTTCTTTAGTATCGGTTCCATCAAGAGAAAGCTCGAAGACATGACCTCCTAAAATCCTCATACTATCAAAATAAACAACAAAGGGTCCCAACCCCCTCTACCTTTCTACGATGAAGAAATCATTGGCTGGACCACAAAGACAACACAATGGCAGAGTAAGACCAAAGACAACACGCTACTCTAAGTAAGACCTAATTTACAAGGTTTTAATGGGTCCACAAGAACTCCTTGGGTTTACGTCAAACTGCTTGTGACCTTCAATGAGGGAAAGTCTAGGAAGATAGTGAAGACTTAGTTATTGGTGATCAACTGCAAATCAATCTACTACTACATCATCAAACGCTCCACAATGGTAGGCAGAGCTATATTTCGTCGCCTTGACTATCACTAAGAAACTCAAATATCACCTGAAATGCGGAGAAGTAGCCACCATCCACGCCGACATTGAAGCAGCAAGATGTTTCACGACCTCCCTCAAAAGTCAAGATATGTTTCACGACATCACATATTCACGGCAATGTCAACACCTGAATTCAAAAGAAAAATCCAATTCCATAGTGGCATGCTTGGAGCCTTATAATGATTCATAGCTAAATTTGTACAACATGATCTCCCATCTAAACATTTATTAAGGAAATAGACAACATTCTAGTGGACAAACGATTGTAAAGTCAACTAACTTGATTGAAAGAGATCATCTCCCATCTGCCAGTACATTCTCGACTTGTCGCAAGAGAAACAAATTTACTTATATCTAGTTCTTTCATCGGAAGCATTAAGTGCAACCTTAATCCAATAAACAATCCCGAGCTCAGACATCAACAGTTGGGGAGAGTCGTTTTAGCTCTACTCATTGCATCTAGGAGGTTAAGATAATACTTCTTAGCTCACATGGTCGTGATTCGTATAGACTAACCAATTCAAAAAACATCTATAGGCCATATCTCTTCGGAAGGATGACGAAATGGTCGGTGGTGCTCTCAAAGTTCAATATCTCCTTCGAATCAAGGAAACCTATAAAGGCCCTCGTCGACTTCATCGCCAAAATTACCCCAATGTCTTCTAAACTGAAGGTCAGGTGGACCATTGTCGTCGACGGATACTCCAACACCAAAGGAATGGAGCCAATATCCTACTAAAAAAATGACGAAGGTTTTACTATTGAATCCTCCCTTACCTTTTCATATCCAACATCTTCCAACCAAGCAGAATGTGAGGCTTGCCTTGATGGTTTACATCGACGCATGAACATGGTGTTGAGGAAGTTACGTTGAACATATAATCACAACTTTTCTCTCCCATATCAATGGAGATTACAAAGAAAATGACCAAATTTAACAAAGGTATCTCGTCGGAAGAATGACGAAATAGTCAGTGGAGCTCTTGAAGTTCAATATCGCCTTTGAATCAAGGAAACCTATAAAGGCTCTCGCCGACTTCATTGCCAAAATGACCCCAACGTCTTATGAACTGAAAGTTAAACTTACCATTGTTGTCGACGGATACTCTGAAGCTAATGGAATGGAGCCAGTATCCTACTAAAAAACGACGAAGGTTTTATTATTGAATCCTCCCTTACTTTTTCGTTCCCAACATCTAACAACCAAACATAATGTGAGACCTGCCTTGATGGTTTACACTGACGCATGAACTTGGTGTTGAGGAGGTTACGTTGAACATAGAATCACAACTCTTCTCTCCCAAACCAATGGAGATTACAAAGAAAAAGATAAAATTCTACAAAGGTACCTCATGGAAGTAAAGGAAATAATGATTAAGTTCGAAAAAATTACGGTCAAGCACATTCCTCGAGAACAAAACATGAGAGTTGATGTCCTGCTGACCATAGCTAGCATGAGGGACAAAGGGGGCAACAAATTCATTATTCAGGAATTCATCCACTTTCCTAGCATAAGTGAATCTGTCATGACAACCGAGCTCATGGGACCCCCTTCCTTAGCATAATTGGATGACGCCGATCACATAATACATCCTCAATGCAATACACCCCCTCAACAAGATCGAGGCTGCCAAGGTAAAACATTGATGATACTCTTACTTACTCATCGTAGGGACACTGTACAAAAATGACATGTCATCCCTCTTATTAAAGTGCCTAATCGATGAGGATGTCGAGTATGTGAAAAGAGAAATGCATAAAGGTATATGCAGACACTACCTAGAAGGTAGAAACCTCACCAAAAGAGTCTTACGTGTCATATACTACTAGCCAACTATCGAAGAAGATGCCAAATCCTACGTGCAAAAATGAAACAAATGTTAGCGACATGGTGACCGCCATCATTGGAACTCACTGCGCTCACCTCGCCCTCACCCTTTACATGGTGGAGGATGGATATACTTGAACCTTTCCTATTAGAACTCGGACAACTAAAATTCCTAAAAGTGGTTTTCAACTATTTCACCAAAAGGATTGAAGCGGAACCACTAACAAGGATCGCAGTAGTGAATGTGACAAGATTCTTCAAGAAAAACATACTAAACAGCTACGGTATTCCCCAAGTCATCATAACCGAAAACAACACCTAGTTCTCCAATAGAAAATTCACATAACTTCTCATTGAGTTGGGAGTAAAACAACACCATTTGTCAAACACCCGCAACTGAATAGGCCAGTAAAAGCCACAAATCGTGTCATCCTCAGATGACTAAAATGAAGGTTGGACAAGGCTAAGGGATGATGGAACGATGATCTCTGTGCCGTCTTGTGGGCTTATCAAACAACACCTCACTCTACCACGAGAGAAACCTTATTCCAACTAACATATGGAGTTAAGGATGTCGTTTCTTTTGAACTCGGGGAATTATGCGGGAGGGATGCATATCCACTATACCCCTAAGCAAATGAGAGTGACATGTTCATTGCACTCAATTTCATTGACGAAGTTACCCACATAACTACCATGAAAGAGCTCACCATCAAGCAAAATATGGCCATAAAATACAACCAAAAATTTATTTGACACGACTTTGAAGAAAAAGACATTGTACTACATAAAAAACTTCAAGCAAACGACCAAGGAAAGGAATTGCCTAATTAGGAAGACCTATATTGAATTGTTACCAAAACCATAAGGGCGTTGATACCCTAGAAACCCTTTATGACGACCATGTTCCTCGAACTTGGAACGCATCCAAGTTGAAAAGATACTAATGTTAGTTAGAACAAAGATATCTAGCACGACATTGCTCAAACACAAAAATTCAAAGTTAATGTGCACAAATGCATAAACTCACACATACGAGTATAAACACATAATCAATTCCAAGTTAGTATGCATAGACATGTTAACACAAACTGGTGCAGTCAAGTGAGAACGCCCAAATGAATATCTAAACTAATGTAGATGGGCAAAAACACTAAGACAAATCTTCAAGAAATAAAGCAAGCAGATGCATTCATACAAAATAAGATATATATGGACAGAAAGAGAAATTAAGTATTGTGCTTACTCGACTACAATAGGACCAAGACTTCAACCAAATAAGTCACAACCAACTGTACAAAGATAAATTTAATTATCTTTGGCGACAAGAGGAATCGGTTGGAAAATCTTTCCATCCACAACAATTTTAGCTCAATCTAGCTCTTCCAAGTTAAGAACAACCCTATGATCCAAGACACATACTTGGGCAATGGTGTTGTCAAAAGAATATTCTCCAACCTTCAAGAATTCATCTTCCAAATTGTTATTAACTTCATGTTATCATCCTCTGCAAGATTTAGTCTATCCACGTCTCCCTTCAACGACAAGACTTTATAGCTTTCTCAGCTCTATGTCAAGGTTTCTGTTCTTCCACATATGGAATTATTGGAGCAGAATAAGCATTTCGTTGTCCCATGTTAACTTGTCAACCTCTTCTTTCAACTGACTGTTTTCCATCATCAAACCAACGAAGGTCTCAACTTTCCCTGAAAAGTAAACGATCTTAGTCTCATAACCAATCTTCCTAAGTCTGCCATATGCGCTTTCTTATTATCGTCGGATCCTAGGTCCCTAAAAACCGCCAGATCCAACGGCTAAACATAAAGGATTACAGAGCTTTAATTCGACCAAACGACAGTAAAGAAGGCAATAACCAACTCAACGACCCCTTGATCTTGGTCGCATGTGATTGACCTTGGACGCTTCTATCGGACGTTAAGGTCGTCCTCAAAAAGCTCTTCTACATCTTAGTCCTCATGAGGCACCCTCACTCGATTTGTAGTCCCACGAACACCTCCTTCTTTTTCAATCGAACAACATGAATTGGGACAGTGGAAGTAGGAGCTAAAAAAGATCTCTTCTTCTTCCACCTCTTCTCCCCCAACGCGGACGTCCTTTGCAAAGCCACTATTTTTCCTAAAAGAAAACAACACGAGCGAAAAGACAACATACGAAGGTAAATGTCAGCCTCCTCTGAGAACGACACGCTACAAGTTCCAACTTCCTTCTTCAAAAGAGAGACAAAACGCCAAAAGGCATTCTTGTTCTAATGAAAATGCCTATTCCAACCGAACAAAGGAAATAACGGGATAATTGTTTTCTCTAACATCTCAAATTTTATAAAATCCATTTTATTAATTAAATAGAGTTTTAAGTAATTAATTTAATGTTAAAATTATTTTAGAATATATGTTGATGAATTTTATATTTAATTCTCTTTATAGGTGGATTTTCTATAGTTCGATAATTGTATACATTTGATTGAGTGAGTAATTTAAAATATATTATATTTTATTATTTTATTATTTTATTTATTTTACTAAAAATAATGGTATTTTAATTAATAAAATTTTAGACAATTTTACGTATAGATGTACCTTAAATTATTTTTGTATGTACTTAACTAAATAATAAATGCGTATGTAGTTATTTTTATTTTGTTTTTTGCTATTTCCTATTGTAGTTATTTATTTTATAATATACTAATCTTGACATGATTGTTTTCTTCATATTTATTGTGATTTAATAACTAATATGAATGGTTGATTTTAATCATAAAAAAATAAAATATTGATGTTATATTTATTTATTTTATCTTTTTGACTATTCTCTAAAGATGAAATTATTTAAATGTGAGTATTTAAAAAAATAATATTTTAATAAGTATGGTAATAATTATGACTATGAGAGTTTTAACTACTATTTTATTTTTATAATTTTAATCACTCTAATTATTTTATTTTGTAATGCATTAGTCTTAAAATAAAAAATAAAAAATATTTTGGAAATAAAATTGTGTTTAAAGAAGTGTTAAAAATTTATTTTGACAGTTATTTGTATTGTTATAGAAAAATAAAAGAAAGAGGGTAAAATATGTTTTATTGGTTACGCCAATACATAAGAGTGAAACCTAATTAAATAATTTAAAACAAAAATAAAGCTATTGCAGCAAAAAGGTAATTGGATGTGGGGGATGGATGTTATTGGACTCATGGAGCCTAAAGCTTCCAACGGTCACCGGTTTATCTTGGTAGCTATTGATATTTCACAAAATGGGTTGAAGCCGCATCTTATGCCAATATGACGAGAAGTGTGGTTGTCAAATTCATCAAAAGAGAATTGATTTGTCGACATGACTTGCCAAACAAGATAATCACTGATAACGCGACTAATCTGAATAACAAAATGATGAAAGAGTTGTGTGATAGTTTCAAAATTCAGCACCATAATTCTTCGTCATATCATCCGAAAATGAATGGAGCTGTAGAAGCAACAAATAAGAATATCAAGAAGATCATACAAAAGATGGTGGAGACATATAAGGATTGGCATGAAATGCTTCCCTTTGCATTACATGGTTATAGAACCTCTGTTCGCACCTCAACAGGGGCAACTCCTTTCTTATTGGTGTATGGAATGGAAACGGTACTACCCATTGAAGTTGAAATTCACTCGATCAGAGTATTGATGGAAGCAAAACTAGAAGAGGCTGAGTGAGTTCAATCACGATTTGACCAATTAAATCTCATAGAAGAAAAACGAATGATAGCTCTATGTCACGGCCAGCTATATCAAAAAAGACTTAAAAAGGCATACGAGAAAAAAGTTCGTCCTCGAGAGTTTCATGAAAGGGACTTAGTGTTAAAGAAAATATTGCAAATAAAAAAAGATGCTCGTGGAAAATGGACCCCGAATTACGAAGGACCATATGTTGTGAAAAAAGCTTTTTCTGTGGGAGCTCTAATACTCGCAGAAATGGATGGAGATGACCTTCCACTTCTAGTAATGGATGGAGATGACCTTCCACTCGCAGAAATGGATGGAGATGACCTTCCACTTTAATACATGTGTTTGTTATTGGACAAAATTTTGGTTCTTATATTTACTTATCTTTTATCTGATAACATAAAAACGAATACCATTGTTATTTATATTTTCATATTTTTCAAGTAAAATATAATTAAATAGGGGCAGCTGTAGTACTCCAATTTTGTCCATTTTTGTTAAAAATAAATCAAAAAGAAAAATAAATCAAAAAAAGGAAATATGTATTTAAAAAAGGAAATAAAAATAATTACGATAAATAATTTCATTATGTCTCATAAATTTACAGTTTCAAATCTAATTACAATTCTAAAATTAAATCAAATTACAATTTTAATTTACAATTACAATAAAATTTAAACCAAATTAAGTCAGTCTGCTTTGACTCTGTTTTGTTGCTATCCTAATTACTGCCTTTCTGTTCCTGATGTAGTGTCATGGTTGAGCCACCAGCCTTTGCTTTGTAACTAATTGGAGAAACCAAACAATAAGCATTTTTTTACTAGTCAACCTTTACACACATGATAACAACTAAATGACAAATTTTTTAGTTTAAAAATTAACTAAAGGACAAATAAACGCTCAGCAAATCATCAGACAAAAGCAAAATAATCTAAAATTATGAAGACATCAAAGGTGTAGAAAAATGCAGATGATGAGCAAATAAAACGAAACATCAAACAGTAAATTTATGGAGAAAGACCAAGGCAAGCAAGAAAGCAACTAAATAGATAAAAAAACTCTATAAATACACCCTATCAAATTTCAAAAGAAAGGCAGAGGATGAGGGATCTGAGATTAATACTGATATAAAAAACACGTAAAAAGAAAGAGAAGAGGAAGAAACAGAAGGCATCACTGTCGTTCCAACTTCCACCGCGCACCACCGTCTCTGTCTTCACCGTGATTGATATTTAGAAAGGCATGTGTTTTCTCACTTTATTCATGTTTGCTTTGTTTTTTTAAAAAACTCTATGTTACAGAAGTTGAAGTTTGATTATTTGAGAGATATAAGTTTTGTTGTTGTGAGTAGTGTTTGTTTTGAGATCCATCTTTTGTGTTTTTTTTTGATAAATATGCACTGTGATCCCGTGTTCTGCTTTTAGTACTAACATTTTTTTGTTTGACTTCCTTTTCTTTCTTTCTATAAAGCTGAATGCTTTTCTTACTCCTATTGCCTATCCTATATTTTTGCTGAACATGTGATTGACCGTTGTTTCTAACACTGGATTACTATTCTTGCTACATGATTGATAGTTATTTTTCTTGCTTTTTCCTACACCTCACGTTAACAAGCAATATATGTATGCATATTGCATTTAATTAGAATATTTATATGCCTATTATACTTATAGTTGTATGGCCATTTTATTTAATTAAAATGATTTAAACTTATTTAATATTTAGTATTAATTTGTTTTTAATTCTTAAAAAGGAAACAAAGATAAAATGTAACAAAATATTGAAAAGTTATTTGGATGAGCCATTTGTTAACCTTTGAGTTGTTAGAACGCAAGTTGTGACAACTTGATAGTTCTTAAACTCTATTTTTTTATGCTATTTTATTTATTTATTTTCAAATAAATATAAAAAGGGACTTATAAATTTATTTAATTAGATGTGTTATTTTCTTTTCTTTATCTTTGAATTATTAGAATACAAGTTGCGACAATTTGGTGGTTTTAATTCTCATATTCACAAATAAATTAATAAATTAAAACTCGTAAACAAATTAATAAATAAAAATTATTCGAAGTTAACTAAAAATAACATATATTAATCCATGTAGCATAACACAATTTATACAACTTGGTAATTGTAAAATTTATTTTTATAAATAAATAAATCTAAATTTAGAGAGTCAAGCCTAAGAAATTAATTGTGCATAATTTTTAACTTTTTCTATATTTGTCTATTTTTTCATTTTTTATTTTATTTTATGTGTTTATTATTTCTTAATAAGTGTTAGTTGTCATTATTATTTATCTATTCATTTTTAAACTTATAGATCATTTATTATTTATTATTTATTTATTTTTATTATATGTTTTATTATCTTTATAGAGTTATTGAATCATACTTATTCTACACCCTAGACTTTTACTAAGACACACACTTATGAGTGAAATCTTACACCCGAGTTTGAACAAAACTTAAGTTTAGTTTCAAGGTTGTGTAGTGGTAGCCTTCTAGATGTACATCATGTTTGGTTAGCATGAAAATCTCACCTAGAGTGTGATCTTGTTGAGGGTATTGCCACTCCAAATAGTTTACCTATTTTTGTTCACAATATTCCAAAATGAGATTATTGACTCTAGGGACCGTGTTTAGAACTATAGAGCCACCCTTGTGAGAGTTTTACAACATAAGCCAATAGACCCTTTCATCATAGAATATCCATATAAGCAAAAAATACCTCATACATTCATTCAAAATGTTATATATTCACAACAGTCGTTCTACATAATTGCATTCATATCTCATGACATGACGTTGTTTCTTTTGGAAAATGAAATGGCATTTTGCATCAATTTTCAAGATTGTTGGGGAATCATAAGAACCTTAGCCATGTGTTAAAATTAAAGTGGACAATGGGATTGGAAAAGAGAAAAACTTTACTTTTAAAGTTCAAGCAACTTGATTTGAAAAGTTTAAGAGACATCAGCAATCAAATGAAAACTATACAACATGAGAGTTTCTTTCGCAAATATGGGAAGATCCTAAATCTCTTGGCAGTGAATGTGCAAATAGGGGCCCTCATGGCGTTGGCTCAGTATTACGACCCTCTCTTAAGATGTTTCACCTTTGAAGACTTTCAGTTGGCCCCGACATTGGAGGAATTTGAGCGAATATTGGGTTACTCCCTAGAGGGAGGCAATCCTTATCGATATACTGTTCAACCACCGAGTTTGGATGCAATATCTGAAGTATTGAAAATTGACATAAGAGAGTTGGCCAGTACAAAAGAGGAAAAAGGAGCCGTTCATGGCTTTTCAAGAAAATATCTAGAGCAAAAGTGTCAGGATTTAGCCGTTAAAAAAGAATGGAGTATTTTTATAGATGTTTTGGCTCTGATTATCTATGGTATTGTTTTATTTCAAAACCTTGATAATTTTATAGATTTTGCTGCCATCAATGTCTTCTTAGCTTTTAACAAACATAATCAAAATCAAGTTCTCGCAGTTCTTGCTGATGTATACTACTCTCTACATATGCGACATGAGAAGAAAGGGGGAACAATTTTGTGTTGTGCTCCAGTGTTGTATATCTGGTTTATGTCTCATATGTTCAAGAGAGGGTATCATGTTGGAATTAAAAATAATCGTGAATGGGCTCAGAGCATAGCTAGCCTTACCGGGGACACAATTTCATGGTATCATAGAGAGCAACGGGTGGAGGAAGTAATATGTCAATGCAGATATTTCCCAAATGTGCCTCTCATGGGAACCAAAGGATGTATTAATTACAATCCGGCGGTAGCTTTGAGACAGCTTGGCTACCCTATGTTGGAAAAACCAGATGATAAGTCGTTGGAAGCTTTTATTTTGCATAATACGGGTATAGTAGACCCGCCGATGTTGCGAAGGATAAGTCGAGTTTGGGAAAAGATCTTCAGAAAAGGAAAAGCACTTGGATGTAGAAGTTGCAGCACAGAAGAACCATATCAACAATGGGTAAAATCAAGTTGCCTTTCCACAATACACCCTTGAGTGATCAGGAAATATCTGAACCTACCCTTGCCACCAATGAAGAAATAGGAGAAATCAAAGCATTATTGTTGAAATCTGAGGAGGAGAAAAAAGAGCTAGAGGCGAAGTTAGAAAAAGTCTCCCAAGAGAACGAGAGCTTACGATCAGAAAACACATGTAAAAGTCAGTTTATTGAAAGAAGTAACAAGAGGTTGAAACTTGAAAAAGAAAATAAACTTGGCATACAAGATTGTTTGAGAGGTGCAAATGAAGAGTTAGATGTGCGAAAGCAAGAAAATAATGCAGCTATCGAAGAGGCCTATATGTGGAAGCAGTTGTGGACAAAATCAACAAGCTCTGAAAAGAAGATAAAAAAAGAGTTGGAAGATTTAAAGAAACAACTGAAAGAAATGGTAGCTGAGTATGAGAGTCAAGTAAGGAATGAGAGGCAACACAAATAAGAAATTGAAGAACTACTCTCAAAACATCAAGACGCACTAAGAATAGAAATGGAGAATTCTAGTGAGCTGAAGAATTACATTGATTACCAAGAAAAGATCTATAGTGACCTGAAGGACGAAACCATATATTGGGAGGATCGATTTATGGTGTTGCTAGGTCAATTAAAGAATCAAGAGATCTATAAAGAGCTAGAAGATAAAGGAAGACATTGGAAATACTGCTTTTCAAAATTGGCAATCCTAACTAATCAAGCAGTCTTAAAAATTCCAAAGCATCTAAGAGAGGTTGATGCAGTAATGCATCCGTTGAATACTTCAGTCAGAGTCTACAAGTTCGTTGAATATTGCAAAAATTTGGTAGAAGAATTAGAGGAGAAGATTGGTTGTCCTATTAAAAGAGAAGATTGAAATCACATAGTCAATGTAGTTTTTAATTTGAACATGATGTACTCTTTTTCTTATCAATGAAGGATTTTCTATTTTGATTTACAGTCCTCATATTTTCTTCACTAATAATTTGTTCTTGCTATTACCTAAGGCGTATGATTTCCCAGTATCCAACTTTCATAATTAACTAATTTATTTCATTTCCATCACATTCATATTTTAATACTCCTAGAAATTTTATTTATCTTTTTTTTTTTTAAAATAAAAAAAAAAACAGAAAAAATCAATAAAGTTGTTTCCCCGACACCCTTACCGGACGCGCGCGAATTCCAAGATCATGGATGAACTCGAGCAAAGCCAAGAGGTGATAAGAGCGGATGTCAACCAACTGAAGGAAAAGGTCGATCGAATCTTGGAAGCAATACAGGCTTTAGCAAGGAAGGAGAATAGAGATGGGGATCCTCCTATTGTAAATAAAGAACACCAAACTACTCCTTCTCATCCACTGGGTTTTACCCCGACTAACCAACAATTTCGCACAACAGCTATGCAATTTCCTATATATGGTCTCCCACCTGGTTATACTCCGCATATAGTCATCAACCCCATGGACAATAACCAGAACCACTCAGCTGTCAACCCCCAAAACTTAAACCAATCACAAATCCCACCTCATATGGGCTATGTGCCACCCCAAAACACTATACCCACAGAAAATATTCCATATAGTGTACCTCAAGTGCCCCATTTTGATGCTAACGGGAATTGGCATCAACCTCACATTGGGGATGATACACAATCAAAGGAAAAATTCCATGTCTTAGAAGAGCGAATAAAAGCAATTGAGGGGCATAACGTTTATGGTCTCGAAGCTTTCAGCACGTGTTTGGTTCTTGATGTGACTATCCCTCCAAAATTCAAGATTCTTGACTTTGAAAAATACAAAGGCAACACATGTCCTAAAAATCATCTAATTATGTATTGCAAAAAAATGGTTTCTCATGCTCATAATGATAAACTTCTCATTCACTTTTTCTAAGACAAATTGAGTGGGACATTGTTAAGTTGGTATATGCATCTCGAGCGAAATCAAATTCGTTCATGGAAAGACCTAGCTGATGCCTTTTTGAAACAATACAAGTACAACATTGACAAAGCCCCTGATAGGATGCAATTGCAAAATTCATTGAAAAATGACAACGAAGCTTTCAAAGAATACGCACAACGGTGGAGGGAAATGACATCACAAGTAGAACCTCCTTTATCTGAAAGAGAAATGGTTGGTATATTTATGGATACTCTCCAATCGCCTTTTATGATAAGATGCTTGAGAGTATGTCATCAAACTTTTCTGACCTTGTCATGATAGGAGAAATGATAGAAAGTGGGATGAGGAGTGGCAAGATTGTATGTGCAGCAACTGGCATAAAAAGACCCCAAGCGACATTCACAAAAAAGAAAGAAGGGGACACTAATGCTGTAATGGTAAACCCCAGAGTCTCCTATTTTCCACCCATCAATTCTTATCGACCCCCAAACTTCCAGCCCCCGATACCACAAACTCCTTACATTCCTTATCCATATGTGGTCACAACCACACAAGCTTCATACCCTCAATATCACCCTTCAAGACCACCTTTTTATCAACCGCCACCTACCATATTTTCCTAACAAAGTCAATGGAACCAAAATCCAATCTCAAATCACTACAGACCACTTGTCAATCGAGAAAAAAGGATAACCCGTTTTGACCCAATTCCCGTCACGTACAGCCAATTGTTGTCTCACTTACTTCAAAATTCAATGGTAGTCCTGAGGCCAATGAAACCTCTAGAACCACCATTCCCGAAATGGTATAATCCAAACGCCAGATGTGAATACCATGTCGGAGCTGTGGGGCATTCCGTCGAAGATTGTCAAGCTTTAAAAACTAAAGTGCAAGGATTGATTAATTCAAAATGGCTCACCTTCAAGGAAGACGGTCCCAATGTAGGGAATAATCCTTTGCCGGGTCACGGAGATGCCGCTGTCAATCTCATTGAAGAAGAGATAGACCAGTACACAAAAGATGATTATGTATCGACCATAGAGCCATGCATGGAAAATGATAGATATTTTCCAAGACCATTGGAAATCCTCTATAGAAAAGAGAATCCTAAGCCAACTCATAGTGGGAAAAATGAAATAATTGTCCAAGCACCAACCTTTTTTCCTTATGAAAATAACAAGGCGGTACCATGGAGTTATGAAGTCACATCCCATTTAGTCAACCACCAGTCAGACGATAGCTCTAAACATCAAGGTACTGATGTCACCAATATTTCAGGGATTGGTGGGATGACCCGTAGTGGTCGAGTATACACTCCTGAACAACTCAGGAAAAAGGAAGGTCATGGAGAAAATGGGAAAGAGGTTGTGTATCATGCCATAAAAGGATCAGAAACTTGCAAAAAGACAGTGCCTGAAGAAGAAGCTAGCGAATTTTTGAAGTTTATCAAGCAAAGTGAGTATAAGGTGGTCGATCAACTAAATCAATCCCTTTCTGATATATTTGTTCTTTCTTTGTTATTAAATTCTGAAGCGCATAGAAGAGCACTGATGAAAGTTTTAAATGAGGCCCATGCTATTCATGATATTACTATGGACCAGTTTGATGGAGTTGTCTGTAATATCATCGCTAGTAGCGGTTTGAGTTTTAGCGATGTCGAATTACCAACTGAGGGGATGAAGCATAATAAAGCACTACACATCTCTGTGAGGTGTCATGATCATATTCTTGCACGAGTGCTAGTTGATAACGGTTCATCGTTAAATGTCATGCCAAAATCGACACGTTCAAAACTTTTTGTTGATGGGGCTTGTTTGAAGCCCAGTGCTATGGTGGTGAAAACGTTTGATGGATCCAGAAGACAAGTTGTTGGTGAGATTGATCTGTCGATTCAAATCGGACCCCATAACTTTGGAATAACCTTCCAAGTTATGGATATTAAACCGGGGTACAGTTGCCTTTTAGGGAGACCATGGATTCACGTTGCTGGAGCAGTGACATCCACTCTCCATCAAAAGCTAAAGTTTATATTGAACAGTAAGTTGGTTATAATATCTGGGGAAAAAGATATGATAATGAGTCATCTATCTTCTACGGGATATATTGAAGAAGCAGAGGAAGCCATAAAGACTTCCTTCCAAGCATTAGAAATCGCCAATGCTGTCTTCATGGGTGAAGGATTTCGTTTAAAAGAACCAAAACTATCTACCACATCATTAAAGTCTACAAAATCCATGTTGGAAGGAGGAGCTTTTGTTAAATTTGGAAAATTTATAGAAATACCAGAAAAGAAGGATAAGTACAAGTTGAGATATGTACCTACCAAGGCTGATCAAGAGAACGCTGTAAAAGAAAAACGAGAAAGCAAGCTAGCTCGTTGGGAAAACCGAGTACCAAATTCACAAAATATCCTTATTTGTGACATTCATCAAACCTTTCAAAGCGCCATAATAATATATGCTGATCAAGTGGCTGTTGTAGAAGAGGATCGTGTTGATGGTGATACCCTCAAATTGGTGTACCCTTGTTTTCCAAACACCAATCTCAATAATTGGAAGATCATCGAGTTTCCCGTATTTCTTAATTCATGTTAAAAGTAATTGTGTATTTTAACTCCTTTTGCTCTACCCAAGGCTATAAAGATAACTAATAGGGCACATGTATTTCAATTACGTACTTATTATCAATAAATGCATTTTTGAATCCTCCAGTTGTTTTTGTTTTTCTCTTTTCTTTTTTGGCAATCTTTATTTATATTTCTTTTTTTTTTCCTTTTTCTTCTTAATTTAAACCATGCAGAGTCGAAAATGAATATGTTGAAAATAGCAGCGCTAGAACACTTTCTTGTAATTTTGAACACTCAATTAATCACGCTGACGAGGATTATAAAGACGATTGTGAGCCTCCCCCAGAACTAGAAAGGTTAATTGAACAGGAAGCTAAGATAATCCAACCTTATCAAGAACCTTTTGAGGTGATCAATTTAGGGACTGAACATGATAAGAAAGAAGTTAAAATTGGCATGTCTATGAAAGAAAGTGAACGAGAAAAGTTGGTTAAACTTTTATTTGATTATGTGGACGTCTTTGCATATTCATATCAGGATATGCCTGGGCTAGATACTACCATAGTTGAACACAAGCTACCACTCAAGCCTGAATGTGCTCCAATTAAACAAAAATTGATGAGGATGATGCCTGATATGTCACTTAAAATTAAAGAAGAGGTCAAAAAACAATTTGATGCTAGTTTCTTAGCAGTGGAAAAATATCCTCAATGAGTTGCTAATATTGTTCCATTTCCAAAGAAAGATGGAAAGGTTCGAATGTGTGTTGATTATTGGGATTTAAATAAAGCTAGTCCAAAAGACGATTTTCTTTTGCCTCACATTGATGTCCTAGTAGATAGCACTGCTCAATATTCTCTTTTCTCCTTCATGGATGGTTTCTCAGGGTATAATCAAATCAAGATGGCTCCCGAAGATATGGAGAAAACTACATTCATCACACAATGAGGAACTTTCTGTTATAAAGTGATGCCATTTAGACTGAAGAATGCTGGGGCAACCTATCAAAGAGCAATGGTAACTTTGTTTCATGACATGATGCATAAGGAAATAGAGGTTTACGTGGATGATATGATCGCAAAATCTCAGACCGAAGAAGACCATGTTATTTACTTTCAAAAGTTGTTTGTGCGATTAAGGAAGTTCAGACTCCGTTTAAACCCTGCTAAATGCACTTTTGGTGTAATATCAGGCAAGTTACTTGAGTTTATCGTTAGTCAAAAAGGGATAGAAGTGGTCCCAGATAAAGTAAGAGCAATACAAGAAATGCCCGCTCCACACACAAAAAAAGAAGTTCGTGGCTTTTTGGGTAGATTGAATTACATTGCTAGGTTCATATCGCATCTCACCGCTACATGCGAGCCAATTTTCAAGTTGTTGCGCAAAGACCAAAAGGTTGAATGGAATGATAATTGTCAAAAAGCTTTCGAAAAGATTAAGCAGTACTTGTCAAAACCTCCAATCTTAGTGCCTCATGTTCCTGGGAAACCGCTTATTATGTATCTGATAGTACTTGACGATTCAATGGGTTATGTATTGGGGCAGCAAGATGAATCTGGTAAGAAAGAACATGCTATTTATTATTTGAGCAAAAAGTTCACCAGCTGTGAAACAAGGTATTCACTATTTGAACGAACATGTTGCACATTACCATGGGCTGCTCGTCGGTTGAGGCAATACATGTTATGTCATACAACTTGGTTGGTGTCTAAAATGGACCCAATTAAGTATATCTTTGAGAAACCTGCTCTTACTGGAAGGATTGCCCGTTGGAGATGTTGTTATCAGAATACGATTTGGTATACGTTACACAAAAAGCTATAAAAGAAAGTGCCCTAACAGATTATTTGGCCCAGCAACCTGTAGAAGATTATCAATCAATGCAGTGTGAATTCCTCGATGAAGGTAATCACCTGATAAAGAAAAATGGACGCTGGTGTTTGATGGTGCTTCTAACGCGTTAGGTCATGGAATTGGGGCAATTTTGATTTCTCCAGAGAACCAGTTCACTCCATTTACGGCTAGATTGTGTTTTGATTGCACAAACAATATTGCAGAATATGAAGCATGTGTCATGGGCATTAAAGCAGCCATTGAGTCAAAGATAAAAGTTCTTGAGGTATATGGAGACTCATCTTTGGTTATCCATCAAACAAAAGGAGAGTGGGAAACTCGAGATTCCAAATTGATTCCGTATCAAAGAATTGGTAGAAAACTTCGAGCATATCACTTTTCACTATATTGCTCGAGAAGAAAACCAAATGGCTAATGCCTTGGCCACATTGTCATCAATGTTCAAAATAAGCGTCGGTCAGGATGTGCCAGTCATAAAAATTCAACAAAAGGATAAGCCAGCATATTGCTTATCGATAGAAGAAGAGCTTGATAGAAAACCATGGTTTTATTATATCAAATCCTATGTTAAGAATAGGGAATATCCACCAGGTATTTCAGAGAATGACAAGAGGGTTTTGAGGAGGTCAATGAACTTCTTCTTAAATGGTGATGTGCTTTATAAGAGGAATCATGATATGGTTCTCCTCAGATGTGTGGATAAAGCAGAAGCAGAAAAGATCGTTCAAGAGGTTCACGAAGGTTCTTTTGGAACTCATGCAAATGGACACGCAATAGCAAGAAAAAGCTTGAGGGCTGGCTATTATTGGTTGACTATGGAATCTGATTGCTTTAGTTACGTAAAGAAATGTCATAAATGTCAAATCTATGATGATAAAATACATGTACCACCTACCTCTTTGAATGTTTTAACATCACCATGGCCGTTTTCAATGTGGGGGATGGGTGTTATTGGACTCATCTAGCCTAAAGCTTCCAATGGTCACCGGTTTATCCTGGTAGCTATTGATTATTTCACAAAATGGGTTGAAGCCGCTTCTTATGCCAATGTGACGAGAAGTGTGGTTGTCAAATTCATCAAAAGAGAATTGATTTGTCGATATGGCTTGCCAAATAAGATAATCACTGATAACGCGACTAATTTGAATAACAAAATGATGAAAGAGTTGTGTGATAGTTTCAAAATTCAGCACCATAATTCTTCGCCATATCGTCCAAAAATGAATGGAGCTGTAGAAGCAGCAAATAAGAATATCAAGAAGATCATAAAAAAGATGGTGGAGACATATAAGGTTTGGCATGAAATGCTTCCCTTTGCATTACATGGTTATAGAACCTCTGTTCGCACCTCAACAGGGTCAACTCATTTCTCATTGGTGTATGGAATGGAAGCGGTACTTCCCATTGAAGTTGAAATTCCCTCGATCAGAGTATTGATGGAAACAAAACTAGAAGAGGCTGAGTGGGTTCAATAATGATTTGACCAATTAAATCTCATAGAAGAAAAAAGAATGATAGCTCTACGTCACGATCAACTATATCAAAAAAGACTTAAAAAGGCATACGAGAAAAAAGTTCGTCCTCGAGAGTTTCAAGAAGGGGACTTAGTGTTAAAGAAAATATTGCCAAAAAAAAAGATGCTCGTGGAAAATAATCGACTCCCGAACTCAAATTTTGGTTTCAAAGACCATTTTTTTTCTATTTTTTAGGGCTTTCCAATATTCTCCCTATTTTAAAATAATTTTTGGTGGCGACACCATTGAATTCGAGAAAACTCGAAATTTTAGGCCGCGAGAATTGTTGTTTATGAATATTTGATTTTCATGATGGGAACATGTGATGTATGATCTTAGTGATATTTGAATGAGATTATGGTTCTGTATATATGAGTTTTGATTAAATTGACATGATCTTTTTGGACTGTGTGAGAATATTTGATTTTAATAATACATCATGATTTCATGTCATGGCGTATGCATATTCGTGGAAGTTGTTTTTATGGCAGATTTATTTTCCTCATTGGTATGAGTGATTTTTTATGTGGAAGTTGTCTTAGTGACATGTATTATATCTAGATTATATAGTTTTTAGGAGTATGCATAGTATTGCACTCTCTAGTGATAGTTTTGTTGTGATTAATGTGTATCTACTGTGTTAACAATTTCTCTTTGATGATTTTATGTTATAATGAGATATTGATTTTTCTTGAGTGATTTTAAAGTTATTATTTGATATTACTTCCTAGAATATTTGATATACCATGACGTGTTTGATACGGCTTTATGTTGAGTACTTGCATATTCTCCTAACTTATATTATACTATCACCATGATTTCAAAATTCACAATCTTCATTGTTTGTGTGTGTCGATTTGCGAAAATGCATTTTAGATTGTCAGTTGGTGATTCGTGCTCTCATAGGTGATATTAGTGGGAAGTCTTCTATTGTATTTTATCGAGTCTTCAGCAAAAATATTTTTTATAAATTTTTTGACAATCAAGTATTATCTTTTAATTATGTATTTTGTCTAGGATGTGAACAATGTATTTTAAATAAAAAAAGTAGTTTACGCTATTTTATTGTTATAATAAGATAATATAATATTATTTTGAGTAGCGATATGTATTTGGGTGAATATGATACCTTAAACCATTATTTTGATTTGTTTTAATGAAATTTGAAATGAGTTTTACCCTCATTGTCGATGATAGGAGCACCGTCATTGTGGAGCACCTGTTCACGGACTATTACTGTGCTTTTTTCCCTCTCGGTCAAAGGACAGACAACATAATACTTGTTCTTAAAACAGTTGGAGCCAACATTTCCCAATATCCAACGTCGACACCCACGTTAGTGAACCTCTTCTCATCTTCACTGGTAAAAATAGACACCACCATGAGAGGTTCACAAGCTACCCAAGCGTAACTCCCCTCATCACGTGGGAGGATCAAGTCTTGTAGAGAGGACGCTTCCTTCACCTTGTCAACTTGAAAGACAAAATAAGATAATGAATTCGACATCCAAATCCTCTTTTTAATATGCTGAGGTAAAAAAATTTAATATATGTTTTAAAGACAACAAACCTTATTAAATAAATGTTTTAAGTTTTATGAACGGTGATCTACTGATGATTGCATTTGAGTTTTATTTAAAGCACGTGAATCACATAAGTGGACAAACAAGAAGCCATCAACAAGTGCATAAGTATCTTTTCAATTGTTATGAAAGGATATTCTGATGATGAACAAGTACATTACACTCATAAATACTCATATCAATTCAATAAAATGACAAGAATCAACTTTGAAGAAGAAATCATTTCAAGATTGAGTCATTTATTAAGTCATTTGTTTAAACAATGATGGAAGAACATTCAACATAATGTTTTGGTTGTTCTATAAAGAATAATTGACAATAAGGATATTTTTGGAAGAGCAACATGCAGTAAATCAATTGTTATTTCCCACATGATCTTCCAAATATTTAATGATCAATTAAAAGTCAAGATTTGAAGGTCTACTGGCAAAAACAAACATGCAGAATGTTATGTATAATGATACCCGTATTGATCTCCAAATTGAAGATAGAATGAAAGCAAAACATCTTGGTTCATTCTTGTTGTCTTAAATAAAAGGAGACTGATTTCTCTTTGCGTAAACTAGAGAAATAAAATAGAAAGAGAATGTGATGAAAATGAAAGTTAAATGTCCCTCCTAAATCTGAAAGGAGGCTTTATATACCCAAAGTAATTCAATCGTGGGAATTCAAAAGGCACGAATCAATGGAGACGATCGCATCTTGGAACAACACAAAATTAAAATGAATAGCCATATACGTTGAAGTGCATATACCCATAAGGGGCACATGTCAAGATGGGGAACCAAAGGGACACCCATAATAGACAACTAGGGTTTCCGACTTCAACAGCTGAACCTAGTTGTAACGGTCCCAAGACAACAATCCCACTAATCCACCTCCATTGACGACCATTCATTATTGTTGTCCCTATATGCTTTGGGACTTTCACCTATATAAATAATGTGTCCAACACCAGAAAAGGTAAACCATTATCATCCTACTACCTCTTACTCTCCTCGAATCAATACTTACTTGAGCATCAAAGTGTTTGTAGGTACCACCCCCTCAACGGATTCGAAGTGTTTTACCCGCCTCATGAAGCAAGCCATCCTCCTCGGCCCAGATTGGATCAACAACCAATCTAAATAGTCTAGCAAACCAAGAATTCAAAACAATGCAAGAAACTAATTCTAAGTATAGAAAAACAACAATCAAACAATTGAAAACCGATAAAGAAATTAGAAAAAACAACACCTTAATTGTTGATACAATTTGACCCAAAAAGATGTTTAAATTTGCGGGAGAGACCAACTCTTGGATTCTACTATCAATGAGTCTTTACAAATGATAGAGTTACAATGAATCAAAATCTCAATTGTTCAAGATGAACACTTTCCAAATTCTCAAAAAGTGTTTCTCTCAAACCTTCAAAGAATAGAACAAGATGATTTAGAATAACAATCTCAATCTCTAACCAACTCAACTCAGCCCAAGGTGTTTACAATGTGTTTTCAATCCCAAATCACTCACCAAAATCGTTGTTGTGTTTTCCCCTGCAACCCCGTGCGACTTCAGCCCCTTTTTAAAAGACTATTTTGAAAAAAAAAATCTTGAAGATTTTAAAAGACTATGTAGGATTGAATAGACTTTTTGATAGATTTTAAAAGACTTTTTACAATCAAGACTTTAGAACTAGGATTTTAATGGATTTATATCGCAATTTTTTTTTTTAAGATTTTGAAGGATTTTATGGATTTACAAGATTTGTTCGAACCTAATGGACTTTTAGAGAAAAAAAATTCAAAGTTACAAAATTGAATGACAAGATGTATTAAATAAATTATAAGGTTTTTTTTTAAAAAAAAACAACTAATACAATTTTAAAAATCTTTTAATAACAAAATATTTATTGCTCCACGTCCTCTGAGTAGTATTTATCCACAATTGAAGTTATAGTAGTTTTCCATAAATTTACATTTTCTCATTTACACAGTTAGGTTTGAATAATATGTTGATAATTATGGTATTTGTTAATCGGTTACTTTGGAGATGAAGACTCGCTTTAACATTGTGAAGTGCAATTTTAAAATACTAAACATCATCTTGATTATATTCCTTAAAGTCATACGCCGAAGATTGAACAATTCTCTTTCAATTTGTTGGTCATTGACGTGACTTGCAAAATTTTGTAAATAATATCTTACACTTCAAAATAATAATAATAATAATAATAATATGAGGCAAAAGAATTTAGAAGCATAATGTGAATAGAAAGCTGGAGAAACAAAAAGGCTGGAGTAAAAAAAAGAAACCAGAGGCAGTGATATAACAAAGAAATCAAAAGAACCAAAAGGCAGTGAAAATAATGTGAAATCAAAAGCATTGGAATGAAGAAATAAATTGTAGTGTTTCTTCCACATACATATATGTTATATTTGTATACATGATAAATTGTTGCAATGTTTTGAATACTATTTATTATAAACATTGTTTTTAATAAACTACTACTCATAAATGAATATTATAGTACACAATACCACACATATTATCATTTAATATATTTTTGAATTGACACAATAACGGAACTACAACGATTTTAGCAGAGCTACTCTTTAAAGTTAAACAAAATTACATTGAATTTTCCAAATTCATCACCAATCCAAACATACACTTAAACACAATATCACTTCTTCAAAAGTTTACATTTCATTTTTATCAATGCAACAACTTAGAATTTATCGATAAAGTTTTCTTTACTAGAATTTCTCCATCTTTAACATACTTAACTGTATTAATTTTTTTAGTCATGTTGACAAGCTCCACTAAGAAATACTTCTTGTGTAGACACAACAATTTGGACACACTATTTAATCATACACATAAAATTATATATATTTTTAATTATTTTAAAATTATATATTATTTAATTATATATTTTATGTGTATGTTCAAATATCGTTTCTAAATTTTTATGTTCACACAAAATATTTTCATACTGAATATTGGGGTTTTTTTTTTCAATAACCCTTTTTTGAAATAAAAAACACCAAACTACCCCTTTTGAATTTTTTTTACCAAAATACCCCTTTTTTTAAGTTATAAGTCGCCATTTGGAATGACGACTTCCTTAAGGAAACCCAAGTTCCAAATGGCGACTTCCCACATGGTTTTTTAAAATAAAATAAAAAAATTCAATTTTTTTAATTTAATTTATAATGGAATAACATAAATATTATATATATATATATAATTAATTAATATAATTCATAAAAATACATAAAAATAATTTTTGTTAATTAATTAATTCATATAGTTAATTAATATAATTTTTAATTTATATTTATGTATTTTTATGAATTATATTAATTATAATTATATATATATATATATATTATTTTAATAAAAATTGAAATAAAATTGAAATAAATGTTTTTAA
>NC_021164.2:20481997-20493445 GCF_000331145.2 Cicer arietinum | reverse complement strand
TTTAAAATTTCTATTTATCTATTTTTATGAATTATATTAATTATATATATATATATATATTACTTTTTTTATTTCAATAAAAATTGAAATAATTTTTTAAGAAAAACCTTTGGGAAATCTCCATTTCGAACTTGAATTTCATAAAATTTTATCGTAATTTAAAATTTCTATTTATCTATTTTTATAAATTATATTAATTATATATATATATATATTACTTTTGTTATTTCAATAAAAATTGAATTAATTTCTTTTAAAAAAAACAAACTTTTGAGAAATGCCCATTTGGAACTTGGGTTTACTAAATTTTTTTCGTAATTTAAAATTTCTATTTTTTTATTTTTATGTATTTTTATGAATTATATTAATTAATTATATATATAATATTTATGTTATTCTATTAAAATTAAAAGAAAATTGAATTTTATTTTAAAAAACCATGTGGGAAGTCGCCATTTAGAACTTGAGTTTCCTTAAGGAAATCGCCATTCCAAATGGCGACTTATAACTTAGGAAAAAAAGGGGTAGTTTGGTATATTTTTTTCAAAAGGGGGCAGTTTGGTGTTTTTTATTCAAAAAAGGGTTATTTGAATAAAAAACCCCGAATATTGTGTTGTTCATTTTTTACTATCAAACTAAACAATTCACTTTTGAATTAGTGTATGCATAATCATATTGTAATACTAATGTATTTTGATAAATACGACATTAACTATTACTTGACTAAAATTTAGAGAAAAAATTGTAATTTTTATCTTAAAAAATTATTGGTATACACTTAGAAGCAACTGCTATCGGTAGTTTGTATGCATCATTAGGCCATGTTGGAGCACTAATATTGGACATTTCATATTGCACTTGATTTTGGGAAGCATGAGCCACCACCTTTCTTTCGATTGGTAAGTTGTTGTTGCTCTGTTTAGCCTTTCATAGATTTTAAATCATTATCCTTTGGTAAGATGATGTCTTGACTAGGCGAAGATTTTAGATATCTCAAAGACGATAAATTAATATTAAAATTATTTAATTATCTTCTAATTTTTGGCTTTCAATTTTTTTAGTCAATATTCCTGCATTTCCCAAATGAAAAAATTATATTACAACTTTTTTGACAAACTAAAAAAAATTGTTAAACATTATACATTAAAACATAATAGTCTTCATATAACTTTTAGATGCTTACTTAGGTATCTATTAACCATAGACAATGATAGATGGTGGTAGGCTGACGATGGAGATTCACGATGGTCGTCAGTGGAGTTCTAAAAACCCACAGAAATGGGAGGAAAAGCTACGAGTCGGCTGCATCCCACCATCATTGGTATTATTATTTTATTAATTTTAATTAAAAAAAACAATTTTTAAATAATAAATCAAATTAATTTTATATATGGAAGGTATAAAAAAAAGACTAATGGTTGAGAGTTAATTGTGTGGAAAGTAGTTGACACAATATTTGCACTCTTCCTCTCATTCTCTTCACCAAAGACTCATTCTCTTCTTCTTGCCAATCAATTCCAATGGCGGATACAATAAGCGACTTACCAGATTCAATTCTGTGTCACATTCTCTCTTTTCTTCCAACCAAACACGCCGCAACCACAAGCATACTCTCAAAGAGATGGAAACCGTTGTGGCTCTCAGTTCTCAATCTCAACTTCGACGACGAAGCATTCGAAAACTACAAAACATTTCGCAAATTTGTTTACTTAATCACTTTCTCATTGCGAGACAAAACGCTTCCAATCCATTCCTTTCGCTTCAAATGTAGTGCCTATAATAGCTTCCAACCAAACGATTTCAATCCAATTTTCAACTTTGTGATGCAACGAGGACTCAGAAATCTTAACCTCATCATGTTCCATCGTATCAAATTACCTACTTGCATTTTCAGTTTTAAGACACTTGAAGAACTTAAATTGTCCGATGTACAAATTGGAGATTTTGATCAAAGGTTTTCGGATATAGGAGATTTAGATCTAGTGGATTTTCCTCGTGTCAAAACTCTTCATTTAATTAGGGTTTATTTCAAATCACCTAAATATGTTGCAAAGTTTCTATTAGGTTTTCCTAATTTAGAAGATTTGAATACAGAATTGTGTGTATCTCGGTTGAGGAAGTCACTTCTTCCGATTGAAAACTTGGATGCTTTGCCTAATTTGGTTAAAGCAAGGATTTGTGATTCGTATACTCCAATGTGTTTGGTTTGTAACGCAAAGATTTTGCATGTAGAAGAGGTATGAATATCATCCTAAAGTTCCTACATAAATGTTTGGACAATTTATGGTTTCTCTCTGCACTACTTCCTTCATTTCTATATTTGTATACACTACATTGTAAAACTTTTTTACACATGCATATAAATTAATCTCTTTAGTAATTCAAGATATGTAATTTGCATTTGTTTTCTAACTATACTATTAAAGTATTTATACTCTTTGCATGGAAATGTGAGAATTTGTAAAACAATTAAGAGTAAAAATGATGAATTTGGCTGCAATGAAGTGAAAAGTTAGTAAAATAACTGAATTAGTGGTTGATATTATAACCACCTATGATTGATCATGTATGTGCACATAATATCAACCATTCAATTGATCATCAATGGTTGATATTACTTACTTTATTCTCTAAGTGAATTGCTCACTTTAGAGAAGTCAAATCCAAAAAAGATATACGTCAGGATTTTTAATTGCGGTTACGATCATGTCATAAGTGAAAACTAGTTTTACATTGTCATTCAATAAGAATTGAGTATGTGACAGTTTTTTTTTTAAAAGCGATTACAATATACACTTAGATCTTTTAGATGGAAAGATGATTGGTTCTCTAAATTAAAAGGTATTTTGATAAATTAAATAATTTCTTAACATGTATGCTAAAACCTACCTAAAAAATATGGAATGGAGGGAGTATATATATTTCTAATGCTGTGTGTTTTGTGCAAATCATGCAGTTGTTGCCTGCCTCTTGGACAAGACTTCCCTTGTTTAACAATTTGACCCACATGAAACTTAGTTTCAATCCTTGGTTTTGCTATAGGGATTCTATGTGGTTGCTAGAAAAACTTCAACAAATCCCCAAACTTCAACATATTACTATCATTCAGGTTTTATTGATGTTTAGGACTTTTTTCTGTTAATTATCTAATTTCACGTATTTTAATTTTTAAAAACAAAAAATTATGTGAACGCTTGACAGGATTGTAAAGATGCTGATATTATTAGTTACAAATGTTCGGAGGATCTATCCACTGTTCCAGAATGTCTTTCATCACATCTCAAAACATGCTGCATTACAGGTTTCAGAGGCTCAAAACATGAGTTTGAATTTGTAAAATATATTATGCAGCATTCAAAAGTACTAGAGACCATGACATTTAAGAGTATCTCCATTCCAAAGTTCGAATTGTTAATGAAATTATCTTCATGCACAAAAGGCTCTGCAACATGTAAACTTTTATTTGATTGATGACAACGGGTACGTCTTGTTTTTTTGAAGAATATGTAGTGGTTTTTCATGAAAGAAATATTTTGGGAGTAATTACTCGGTGACCAATCCATGTAATGAAAGTTCTCCTTTTTATTCTATTATGTGGTGTAATCTGGTTGTTGATTTTACGAATGGTGGTAAAATGCATAACTATGATATATTTTGAGTTTTATTTGATTGCTTAAAACATGAGAATGCTTGATTTTTTGGTTGGTTGAAGGTGTGTTTTGGATCTTTGGTGTATCACAATATTAACATTTGATGTATACTATAGCATTGTTCAATAGCATTATTTTTTAAAGAACTTGATCATGGAAACAATATTGCTTGTAAAGAAGATTTTAAGTCTAATTCATAGACTTCTATATGTAGTCATGAAATATTGATGCAGATTACAGTTTCTGTTTGTCAACACCATCTAGATTTTAATGACTGATCACTGCTGCAATGAGAATGATAAGGGATAAAGGAGTAGTTTACAGAGGAACTAGTTATGGTTGGCTCCAAAATACTTCCTACTATCTAACTTCAATATACTTTTCAGCTGCTACTTACATGCCATGGAAAGAATTTCAAGTTCCTATCATAAGTATGTTAAGTGGTAGTAAGCTGTAATGCATTGATTGAAACTTTGTATCTTAGCCTTTGGATTTGTAGCTTGTGTTGTACTTGAATCTCAGCTGGTTATTTGAAGCTGTCACAGAATACTTCACAATTCACATTATTCAGAAAAAATAGTTGAGGTTTTTTTATTACTCATTGATGTTGCAGCTAAATAAATCAGTTATATACTTTACTCCATATCTCCAAAAGTGTTCCTTTTCTCATTATAATTGATATTTTACTAGTTCTTTGCTTGATGAAGAAGCTCCTGATACTTCAATATAAATTCCTAGATAGTTCATAGAAGTTGAGTGCTAACTAACCTGTTGCAGCAAGTTTCATGTTTTCTGTTGTTTGTATTTTCCTTCAAAACATTTCACTTTATTTTATGGTTGGTTCACTCTTTCACAACCCTGTCCAAGATGAGTGAAAGTTGTTGGTTCCATACTTTGAAAAAATTAAATTGAAAAGATGGTGGTGACTGGTGGGATTGACAACTCATTCATAAAACAGAAATGGCCAAATATTAAATAGATATAGCTAAATTCTTATGACTGATGTCTGAGCTTTCTCTTGCATGGTGAATAGCAATCAGAGTTCATATCCCAATTCCCTCCTACTATTCTTGTTTTTGGTGTGCTTGTTGATCTTACTTTTGTTTGTGTAGATTTTGTTGCAGCAATGTATGTTGGAATTGCAGGAGAGCTTGGAAATGAGTGATCTTCTTACATTAACTTTAATTTTTTCGAACTTGAATTTTTTCACAATGTATCTCTCGAAATGAGTCATCAAAAAAGTAATTGTAACGTATAATTTATACATGTGATAAATATTTGTTACTTATCAATTAGTAAATTCAGTATTTTTTTTAAATCTTCTAAATAAAAATGAGAATAATTATAATATATCCATTATAATTAATTATAAAAACTTTACGCGGGTCAAATTTTGTCAATAAAAATTTGTTTTAAATGCACATAATATCAACCATTCAATTGATCATCAATGGTTGATATTACTTACTTTATTCTCTAAGTGAATTGCTCACTTTAGAGAAGTCAAATCCAAAAAAGATATACGTCAGGATTTTTAATTGCGGTTACGATCATGTCATAAGTGAAAACTAGTTTTACATTGTCATTCAATAAGAATTGAGTATGTGACAGTTTTTTTTTTAAAAGCGATTACAATATACACTTAGATCTTTTAGATGGAAAGATGATTGGTTCTCTAAATTAAAAGGTATTTTGATAAATTAAATAATTTCTTAACATGTATGCTAAAACCTACCTAAAAAATATGGAATGGAGGGAGTATATATATTTCTAATGCTGTGTGTTTTGTGCAAATCATGCAGTTGTTGCCTGCCTCTTGGACAAGACTTCCCTTGTTTAACAATTTGACCCACATGAAACTTAGTTTCAATCCTTGGTTTTGCTATAGGGATTCTATGTGGTTGCTAGAAAAACTTCAACAAATCCCCAAACTTCAACATATTACTATCATTCAGGTTTTATTGATGTTTAGGACTTTTTTCTGTTAATTATCTAATTTCACGTATTTTAATTTTTAAAAACAAAAAATTATGTGAACGCTTGACAGGATTGTAAAGATGCTGATATTATTAGTTACAAATGTTCGGAGGATCTATCCACTGTTCCAGAATGTCTTTCATCACATCTCAAAACATGCTGCATTACAGGTTTCAGAGGCTCAAAACATGAGTTTGAATTTGTAAAATATATTATGCAGCATTCAAAAGTACTAGAGACCATGACATTTAAGAGTATCTCCATTCCAAAGTTCGAATTGTTAATGAAATTATCTTCATGCACAAAAGGCTCTGCAACATGTAAACTTTTATTTGATTGATGACAACGGGTACGTCTTGTTTTTTTGAAGAATATGTAGTGGTTTTTCATGAAAGAAATATTTTGGGAGTAATTACTCGGTGACCAATCCATGTAATGAAAGTTCTCCTTTTTATTCTATTATGTGGTGTAATCTGGTTGTTGATTTTACGAATGGTGGTAAAATGCATAACTATGATATATTTTGAGTTTTATTTGATTGCTTAAAACATGAGAATGCTTGATTTTTTGGTTGGTTGAAGGTGTGTTTTGGATCTTTGGTGTATCACAATATTAACATTTGATGTATACTATAGCATTGTTCAATAGCATTATTTTTTAAAGAACTTGATCATGGAAACAATATTGCTTGTAAAGAAGATTTTAAGTCTAATTCATAGACTTCTATATGTAGTCATGAAATATTGATGCAGATTACAGTTTCTGTTTGTCAACACCATCTAGATTTTAATGACTGATCACTGCTGCAATGAGAATGATAAGGGATAAAGGAGTAGTTTACAGAGGAACTAGTTATGGTTGGCTCCAAAATACTTCCTACTATCTAACTTCAATATACTTTTCAGCTGCTACTTACATGCCATGGAAAGAATTTCAAGTTCCTATCATAAGTATGTTAAGTGGTAGTAAGCTGTAATGCATTGATTGAAACTTTGTATCTTAGCCTTTGGATTTGTAGCTTGTGTTGTACTTGAATCTCAGCTGGTTATTTGAAGCTGTCACAGAATACTTCACAATTCACATTATTCAGAAAAAATAGTTGAGGTTTTTTTATTACTCATTGATGTTGCAGCTAAATAAATCAGTTATATACTTTACTCCATATCTCCAAAAGTGTTCCTTTTCTCATTATAATTGATATTTTACTAGTTCTTTGCTTGATGAAGAAGCTCCTGATACTTCAATATAAATTCCTAGATAGTTCATAGAAGTTGAGTGCTAACTAACCTGTTGCAGCAAGTTTCATGTTTTCTGTTGTTTGTATTTTCCTTCAAAACATTTCACTTTATTTTATGGTTGGTTCACTCTTTCACAACCCTGTCCAAGATGAGTGAAAGTTGTTGGTTCCATACTTTGAAAAAATTAAATTGAAAAGATGGTGGTGACTGGTGGGATTGACAACTCATTCATAAAACAGAAATGGCCAAATATTAAATAGATATAGCTAAATTCTTATGACTGATGTCTGAGCTTTCTCTTGCATGGTGAATAGCAATCAGAGTTCATATCCCAATTCCCTCCTACTATTCTTGTTTTTGGTGTGCTTGTTGATCTTACTTTTGTTTGTGTAGATTTTGTTGCAGCAATGTATGTTGGAATTGCAGGAGAGCTTGGAAATGAGTGATCTTCTTACATTAACTTTAATTTTTTCGAACTTGAATTTTTTCACAATGTATCTCTCGAAATGAGTCATCAAAAAAGTAATTGTAACGTATAATTTATACATGTGATAAATATTTGTTACTTATCAATTAGTAAATTCAGTATTTTTTTTAAATCTTCTAAATAAAAATGAGAATAATTATAATATATCCATTATAATTTATTATAAAAACTTTACGCGGGTCAAATTTTGTCAATAAAAATTTGTTTTAAATTATTATTTTTTGATTATACTAACTATAATTTTTTTACAATTTTATTATTTCATGTTATTTTACTGAATATGAGTAACTAAATAAGTCATTTGAGCCTACTATTTATGCACACCATTTACATTTGCAACTAATCCATTATTTAAATTTAGTATTTTTACTATATCTTCAAAGTAAAAATGAAGAATATCATCTTTATAATATATTAATTATAATTTATTATAAAAGTTATAAACAGGACAAATGCTTGTTATTAAAAAAATTGCTAAAATTTGTCCTTAAAGAATTTGCTAAAATTAGTGTTTTCTAATATTGTCGACTTAAAAATAAAAACAATCATAATTCACTAACTATAATTATTCCATACTTCAACTTTTTCACGAGATATTTTCATAAATGAGTAATAAAGAAGCCATTGGAAGATACAATTCATAAACAAAGCATACATTTATCACTTATCAATTAATTAAAATTACCTTATTTAAATATCTTCTAAAAAAATGAGAATAATTATAATTTTACTATCAAAAGTAAAACAATTCATGTGACAAATATTTATTACTAAAGAATAAGTTAAAATTTGTGTTTCTTTGTAATATCATCGGTATAAAAACAGGAAATTGGCTTCATCTCGATTCCAGCAAGCTATCAGTTCCCTAGTATATATACACCGAGAAATGCATTGTTGGTTGTCATCTTTGTCCAAAATTGGGTTTCCCCCTTTATCTACATTAAGTATCTTTTCAAAGGTGCCGGCGTACGTCCGTAAATGATTAGCGTACGTTCGTAAAAGATTAGCTTTATAAAGATTAACAGGGTCAAGCTCGTCAAGTTTGTAAGTTAACTCGTCCCTAATCCAGTTAAAATGCTCTTTTGTATAATTTTTTGGGGAACGATCTTGGTAGAATGTTCTCAACTCACCCTTGTCAACCATTATATACGCCCAACAATTTGGATGGAGTTGTGAATGGACAAGGCGGAGGTGATCAAGAATAGTTATTTTAATGTCCTTTAAAGGGAGG
This sequence comes from Cicer arietinum, assembly GCF_000331145.2. Lineage (NCBI taxonomy): Eukaryota > Viridiplantae > Streptophyta > Magnoliopsida > Fabales > Fabaceae > Cicer > Cicer arietinum. The sequence goes on along the minus strand of NC_021164.2, from coordinate 20,484,862 downwards.
CAGAGTCCCATGTTCTTAAATATTGTTTCGTACATGGTTATCGAACAACTACCGGGGTCACTACTGTGAGATATTTCCAAAATGAATCGAACCCGGGTCATGCACGAACAAGCACAATGTTTTGCCACCAGACCATTGCATAACTTCAATTAATATATGAACGGTAATTATATATGTCCCTTCACAAACAGTGGCATAAGAAGAATTGCAACTTTTTCCTAAGTGACATTAGTTTCCTATAAATAGGGCCACTTTGGACAAAATGCAAACAACGAATTCAAGTAATTGTCATCCATTTTCTTTCACTCATTCTCATATACTAAGTCAACTTATTCTTTTCTAATGCATGAGAAAAGAATAGGTAACATTATTTTGTAACATACTATTGAAAGATATTCTTGGTGTGATAGTGCAAATCATATCAGGGTTTCCAAAGTATCCTAAAGGGGATTCACTGGTTATCTCATTTGCATCCGATTGGTGGGGGCGAATCGAACCTAAAGGCTAGTGTAACAATACGCTTTGGAATTTGCTACATATAATCTTCATCAACAACTTCACTATTAAAGTCTTGCAGCAATTGTCACCAACACAGATCCAACAATCTTGAGGTTCGATTATATTTTCAATCAATGGCTGCGTCACTCCAAGAAATGACTTCTAATTTTGTGAAGTTGGAGAAATTCGATGGAGGAAATTTTATCCGTTGGTAGAAAAAGATGAAATTCCTTCTAACAACTTTGAAGGTGGTGTATGTTCTGAACACCACAAGACCGCTGGAGAAGGAAGTGGAAACATTGGCAGAAACAAGAGAAAGGCAGAAGTGGGACAATGATGACTATATATGCATGGGCCATATTCTCAACGGAATGTCTGACTCCTTGTTCGATATATATCAAAGCAGCATATCTGCAAAGGAACTATGAGAGAAATTAGAGTCAAGATACATGCAAGAAGACGCTACAAGTAAGAAGTTTCTTGTCTCTCAATTTAATAATTATAAAATAGTTGATAGTAAATCAGTAATGGAACAAATGCATGAAATTGAACGTATTCTTAATGACTACAAGCAACATCAAATGCATATGGATGAAACCATTATTGTATCCTCCATAATAGACAAACTTCCACCTTCGTGGAAAGATTTCAAAAAATCTATGAAACATAAGAAAAAGGACATATCACTTGAGCAATTGGGTAATCACCTTCGTTTAGAAGAAGAGTATCGTAAACAATATGATACTAAAAACCAATTTTCTCATGAAAAGGTCCATGTAATGGAGGAAGGAAATTCAAGCAAATCTTTTAAGAAAAGAAATCGAGATTTTGATAAATCTCATGAAAAACACAATGGTAATAATGAACAACGAAAGAAAAGAAAAGGAAGTTGTTATCATTGTGGAAAACCAGGACACTTTAAAAATGAGTGCAGGTTCTTGAAAAGGAAGAACAAAGACAAGAATTCAAGTGCAACAAAAGATAATCTTGTTGCTGTCATTTCCGAACTCAACATGATTGAAGATGTTGAATCTTGGTGGATAGACTCTGGTGCTACCCGCCATGTGTGCAAAAATAAAGAACTATTTAAGACCATTAATGAAGAAGATGGAAGTATTTTGTACATGGGAAATGCCTCAACTGTCCAAGTCAAAGGAAAAGGAACAGTGGAGATTGAATTCACTTGTGGAAAAATATTTACTCTTAAAGATGTATTTTATGTTCCTGATGTTAGGAAGAACTTGATTTCTGTACCTTTACTTAATAAGTTTGGTTTCAAAAGTGTACTTGAGGGAGATCAATTTATTCTCTCTAAAGGTGGTATGTTTGTAGGGAAGGGTTACCTTTGTGAGAATATGTTCAAATGTAATGTTATCAGTAACTATAATAATAATAATATGATTTCTGCTTATATTACTGAGTCTTGTGAGTTATGGCATATGCGACTAGGACATATTAACTTTAGAAAATTGAATGATATGATGAAATCAAATTTAATTCCAACTTTTGATAAAAATTCAAATTCATGTACTACTTGCATGCTAACTAAAATTACAAGACAACCTTTTAAAAGTGTTGAAAGAAGTTCTAAGGTATTAGATTTAATTCACTCTAACGTATGTGATTCACATGATTGGCCTACAATTGGTGTTAAATGGAATTTTTAACTTTTGTTGATGATTATTCTAGATTCAGTTATGTTTATTTGATGCACTCTAAGAATGAAGTTTTAGACAAATTTAAAATATTTAAAGCACAAGTAGAACTTCAACATGAAACTTTTATTAAGTGTTTTAGAAGTGATAGAGGAGGAGAGTTCTATCATCCTGAGTATTTTGAGTCCACTGGTATTGTGCATCAAACAACTGCACCATATTCCCCACAACAAAATGGAATTGTAAAAAGGAAAAATAGGGTATTAGAAGAAATGGTGAATGGCATGTTATCCTATTCTGGTCTATCTAAAGGTTATTGGGGTGAAGCCATGTTAACTGCATGCTATTTGCTAAATAGAGTTCCCAATAAAAGGAACAAGATAACCCCATATAAACTCTAGAAGAAAAGAAAACCCAATCTTAACTATATAAAAGTTTGGGGATGTAGAGCAATTGTTAAGGTTCTTGAACCAAAAAGAAAGAAATTGGGAGAAAGAGGAATTGAAAGTGTATTTCTGGGCTATGCTGAAAATAGCAAGGCCTATAGATTCATGGTTGTTGAATCTAATGACTCATATCCTATTAACACAGTGATTGAGAGTCAAGAGATGCAATTTTTCAAGAAAATAGATTTAACTCAATTCCACATCCCAAGGAAACTTTATGTTCTAGTGTACAAAGCCTAGAAAATAATGTATCTAATAATGATACT
>NC_021164.2:20480264-20481389 GCF_000331145.2 Cicer arietinum | reverse complement strand
TGCATTTATAGTAAATTTCATAATGGCAATGGTGTTATGATTTGTTTATATGTGGATGATATGTTAATCTTTGGCACCAATTTAGATGAGGTAGAAAAAACTAAAACTTTCTTATCAAAAAATTTTGATATGAAAGATTTAGGTGAAGCAGATGTGATTTTAGGAATTAAAATCATTAGAGATGGAGTAAATATTGGTTTATCTCGATCTCATTATATTGAGAAAGTGCTAAAGAAATTTGATCAATTTGATTGCAAACCTGTTACTACCCCATTTGATCAAACTGTTAGTTTACAACCACATAAAGGATGTCTTGTGGCACAACTAGATTATTCAAAGGTAATCAGATGCTTGATGTATGCCATGACCTGTACCAGACCTGACATAGCATATGCTGTAGGCAGATTAAGTCGGTATACTAGCAATCCAAGTAAAGAACATTGGCATGCTGTTAATAGAGTATTAAAATATTTGAAAGGAACAATTAACTATAGTTTAGTCTATAGTGGATATCCTTCAGTTTTGGAAGGATATACAGATGCCAGTTGGGTAACTTATGTTGAGGATCATGCTTCCACAAGTGGATGGATCTTCAACCTTGGTGGAGGTGCAGTTTCTTGGGGATCAAAGAAATAAACTTGCATTGCCGACTCCACCATGGCTGCAGAATTCATTGTCCTAGCTGCAGGTAGTAAAGTGGCAGAATGGCAGAATGGCTAAGAAATTTGTTGTATGAGATACCAATTTGGCCAAAGCCAATGGCACTAGTATCCATACATTGCGATAGTCAATCCACACTATCCAAAGCATATAGTCAAGTATATAATGGAAAATTTAGACATATTGGTCTAAGACATAGCTATGTAAAGGATTTAATTTTAAATGGAGTAATATCCATAGTGTTTGTAAGAACTGAAAAGAATCTTGCAGATCCTTTGACGAAAGGTCTGACAAGGGACATGGTGTTGAAGACATCATTGGGGATGGGACTCAAGCTCATATCTAATTAATCATCAATGGTGGAAAATTGACTCACACTTGAGTAACATCAAGTCTTGAGTTCAATGATATAGTACACTATTAGAATGATTGCAAGTACTTGAATATAGATACATCCCAAAGATC
>NC_021164.2:20435080-20480103 GCF_000331145.2 Cicer arietinum | reverse complement strand
GACACAAGACCTTAACAAATGTGTCATCTTTATAATTCTTTCGATAGTACCGAGATTTCATGTGTAAGTTGTGCACACTTGTTCTAATGAATAACTGGTTCAAAGCTTGTCTACCAATCTATTCAGGATAAGTGGAACCCATAGTTTACTAAGTAGTGGTTCAAATCGTAAGATACTTCCAAAATATTAGTAATATATGTATCTATAATTTGTTATGCATAACATGATATAGTTGTTGGTGTAGTGGTTGTGTTCATTCTTTTCTAACATGCGGTGCTGAGTTCGATTCTTCACTTTGCTTTCTTTTTGGAAATATTCCCTTTTGAAAAGGCACAACTGTTGATTTAAAATGAAAAGGTGAAAAGAGGAATCGAACCCGGGTCATGCACGAGCAATCACAATGTTTTGCCACCAGACCATTACATAACTTCAGTTAATATGTGTACGGTAATTATATTTGTCCCTTCGCAAACAGTGGCAGAAGAAGAATTGCAACTCGTTCCCAAGTGACATTAGTTTCCTATAAATAGGGCCACTTTGGACAAAATGCAAACAACGAATTCAAGTAATTGTCATCTATTTTCTTTCACTCATTCTCATATACTAAGTCAACTTATTCTTTTCTAATGCATGAGAAAAGAATAGGTAACATTATTTTGTAACATACTATTGAAAGATATTCTTGGTGTGATAGTGCAAATCATATCAAGGTTTCCAAAGTACCCTGAAGGGGATTCGCTGGTTATCTCATTTGCATCCGATTGGTGGGGGTGAATCGAACCTAAAGGCTAGTGTAACAACACGCTTTGGAATTTGCTACATATAATCTTCATCAACAACTTCACTATTAAAGTCTTGCAACAATTGTCACCAACACAGATCCAACAACTACAAATCTTTTTCGTCTTTTCCAGACTACGAGTAGACCATTACTCATTTAACCCAATCTTCCTAGAGATATCTGAAGTATCGTCAGCTTATTTGAAAAAGACAAAAAGGGATCCAAGAAGTTCGTCAACGACCAAAACTTGAACGTATGAAGTCGACGCCTTGGCATCATTTATTTTCAAACTCTGTTCGCCCCAAAGGGATGAGAGTCAGTCAAAATACAAGTCTCACTTCTTCATTCTCTTCATGGAAAAAGGGATTGAAAAGTGTTATGCAGAATTCCACAAGTGTACGGTTTTGCTAACTAGTCGTATATAAGATTATCGTATCCACAAAGATTAATTTAACAACTGCCACATTAATCAAGATGTTACATTATTTAGACTAATGAAAATTATTGTTGATTAATGATAACAAAAACGTAAAAACAACATAAAAATTATAATGAGAGTATATAACAACACAACTTTGAATTAATGGAAAGTAAACCTAGGGTCATGGATTCACTTGTAATATCAATACTTCAAATCCTAGTTTTATATGAATATTTATTTATTTTCTCAATTATCAATCCCTCTTTAAAACTATTAACAAAGATTTGTCATTTAATGTAATATTATTTTCCCTAAATTAATTCTTTGATTGATCATACAAAAAATATAATTAAGAGAAAACATACAAAACCAAGAGACTAAGTGATTGAAAGATTAGTATCTATGTTTCATTATACAAGAATCATAATCTCAATTATCCTATATCCCTACCACTTAATTGTAGTTGATCATTAGTCAATTGTTTGATTAAGGCATGCAAAGATCGGTCATCCCAAACATGTAAATAAAATAATAGAATAATTTAATTGAGATAAATAAAAAAAATCTAAAATAAAACTAGAATTTAAAATTAAAACATAGTAAAAAGATATCTTAATCACAAGATTCACCAAACTTCTAGAAGAAAGCTTAGTTACTCATTGACATATAGAAAATAAAGCAAATAATAGAAGTAGTCATCAAATAAAGGAAAAGAAATAAAACTTAGTTGATTTGATAAATTTGAATTATTTTATCATCTCATGATCAATTCTGCAAATATAATAAATAAATAAATAATTAAATAAGAAGAAGTTAAAATCAAAACTATAAAATAAGATAAAATATAGGGTAAATACCATCTTAAAATCCTATAAAAAAGGTTTATAAAAAAGCAGATGAAGTATTGTAAATCATAACTATTTAGTTTCTGAAGAAAACAAAAATTGGAGAAATTCTAAAAACGTTAAAAGAGTTTACTATTTATGCAACAATAGATCTAAAACCACTGCTTATGGTGGAAATAGGGGGATAATTTAGAGCCACTGTGAGAACCACCATAAGCGATGGTCGAAATCGAAAATTAAAACAAGAAACATGCAAGGAGCGTCACAAATGTGTGAGCGATCAATCGGAAAAAAATAGTAAACTACACTGAGAAAAATCCTAAAAGTTGAATTTAAGAAATAAATGGGAGAAAAACAACAAATTTGTGAAGGATGTTGAGATAAAATCTCTTATGAAGTTTCAATGATAACAAACTTTAATAATTAAGAGATTGTGATACATCTGGTATCTAATATGTGCTTTTAAGTGACTTTAGTTAAATAGAAATTCTTATAAGATTAAGGAGATATGAACAATGTGAAAATCAAGAAACACTCTCATAATAGACTTCATAATATTCAGCACTGGAAGATCATAATCTTCTTCTTGAACATAAGACAATATACTCATACATAAAGATATAAATTCAATGAGCAAAGGTCGTGTTCCTATATTGATTCAATAAGAAGAATATCACTTAAATGAATTAAAAAGATTAAGAAAAAAACATCTTCTAGGTTTTCACAAGATCATTTAAGTCAAATAAGGATAGTCACTTTGAAGTCAACTTAAATATTATAATGTTCATGAATCCTCAAGATCTTCATTTTCATAGGTTCTAACACATTGAAACTTGTACCCAACAACCACATAAACACTTTTGCAAATTTATTGAGGCTAATTTACAAGTTACATATATAGGAGAGCTCGTTAACTTGAATAGATAAGAACTTACATCAAGATATAACTCACTCATCACAAAGTGTAGAAGCTTGATTAAAAGTCCATCAAACACACTCGAAGATCATCATATTTCAAAATATACATTTGTGTGAGAGATTTGTTGCATCCAAGTTAAGTTTTGAGAACTTGATGCATAATCTAAATTTTGTTTGTAAACATTTTGAAATCATCTTTGGTTTGTAAAAGAGACTCGGGTTCAACTATGATTGTTGGTTAGCCAAGGGAGACTAAAAAAAAAGATTTTTAAGCCTCACAAGACTAAGGAAATATAGTATAGAAAGGCCAAGATGTCTGGATCGTGTAAAGGCAGAAATTTAGAAGATATCTCAAACATTTTAGTGAAAACACTCACCAAGGTGGATGACTAAACGTAGATCAAGTTTGGGTGAACCCGTATAAATTATGTGTGTATCTCTTATCATTACTCATCCTATAAATTCTTCACTAATCACTCACACTACAACTAATAAATCTATTTAACTTATATACTAACTCTCCAGAATATTCTATTCTGAAATACTTATTTTTCTCAATACTTCAAGTCAATATACTTGAGAGTTAATTTTACTTACAAGAAATAATTAAAAAAGGATCACAATTCAAACTTCTCTTCCCTGTGACATTGAATTCTAAGTCAAAGGATGCTTGAAGAAGAAGATGAAACTCAAACTTCTCATTCTAATTCTAGAAACAATTGTAGAAATTTTGGAGGGAGAATGACATCACAAACATTCTCGAAGTTAAGGTGAGTCGCCTCCAATGATAGGATCTGAAGTAGCAGTCTATAATAACTCACTTGGACCTCTAATAGGGACCACTAGATGCACGAAGAAAAAATCCAGTGATGACATACACAATTACTTACTTGTGCGCTCAACATGTCGTGATTATGACCACCAAATGGAACTTGTTGCAATAAAATACAAGTGCGCAATATACACAATAGCGACAATTAATAAATTGAAAGTAAAATATCAATCCCATGATGATTGATTTGGATAAAATCCAGTGATGACATACACAATTACTTACTTGTGCGCTCAACATGTCGTGATTATGACCACCAAATGGAACTTGTTGCAATAAAATACAAGTGCGCAATATACACAATAGCGTCAATTAATAAATTGAAAGTAAAATATCAATCCCATGATGATTGATTTGGATAAAATCCAGTGATGACATACACAATTACTTACTTGTGCGCTCAACATGTCGTGATTATGACCACCAAATGGAACTTGTTGCAATAAAATACAAGTGCGCAATATACACAATAGCGACAATTAATAAATTGAAAGTAAAATATCAATCCCATGATGATTGATTTGGATAAAATTCTAAGTATTCTCAAATGAATTAGTTTAATTAGTTAAACTCTCAAGTAACAAAAATACTTTGGTTCATGCAAATAAAGTAAATTCAAGTTAAAAACAAATAAATATTATAATGGAAGATAATCTAAACTCAAAGTTTAACAAATAGTTAAGAAATCAACTCTGCTGCAACTTCCGTTTATGGAAATGCAATATGCTACAAACATGCTATATCATTATGAGTAGAGTGACCTTAAGAATTTTCTAATTTAGTCATCATGGTTCTTAAATGCACTAATGCCATCTCTGGATTCATGTTCACGTCCAACCATGCTACAATTTATAGTTCATCTTTTGATCTATAGAGTTATATATTATTCATAGTTATTTAATGTCAACCACTTGACCAAACATCTTGACTTAATCCACATTAAACAAACAAATCCGCTTTTCCCCCTTTTTCAAGTTAAAAAACTAGCATTAAATCAAAGGTGACCAGATTTAGATTTAAAGACAACAATAAATCAACATGATTAAATAAATGATAAACATGTCATAAACATATTAATCCATAAATCTTACTTACAAAAGCATTGTTCCTCAACTAATGAAGGTTTAGCTCATAATGGGCTTAAAAATGGAACAATAAGGAAGTCATTATAGAAATAGTATTACAACAAGAATCAAATGAGATAGTAGAAATAAAAATTACAACAATATATGTCACAAGGTTCGCTGCAACAATTTGTTTTAGCTCTCCTTCTTCAAGCTCAAGCTCCAAAAATAGCTCTAATGGTTTCCAAATGGGGTGGAAATGAAGGATGATGATGATGGAGTGATGGTGGCAACTAGGTCTATTGAGAGACTTTGAAAGTTAGGTTTTCCTCCACCATTTTCTAAGTTTGCTACTGTTTTTATTTTGATTGGACAACAATTTGAACCACTTTTCTCTCTCATTTTTGGGTTTTCTTCTGTCCTTTTATGCATTAAGAAAATCTGGTGCAATGAAATAAAGATGATGGACAACTAGAATTTTACTTTAATGTGTCATTGAGTGGTGAGTATCCCTTGTGCCCCTATGATATGATTATCACGTTATGGTCCCATAACTTGTTGTTGCCTTGTTGTCTCGCAGGGATGCTACAACATTACTGTAGCATTTTACTCAGATTTGGTCAATTAATTACATTATGCACAAAAATTAACACCAAACAACATAATTTTAACATAAACTAGCATAATCTAATAAAAAGAGCATTTATTCAATATTATATAAACAATACTAAAAATTATTAATTTAATTAAACTATCTCCTTAAGGATTTGCATATTAAAGTCTAAAAAGTGGTAAATAACTCATATATTTAAGAATTATCGGCGCTCACCATTTGATGATCAGAAGGTCATATGAAGATCACATATTCCCCTTTTGATGATTATAACAAGAATCCTCTAGAAACCCTAAAAGACTTAGTATATAAAGATGACCCTCGAGGTTTTAAAAGTACACATAAATGTTAACCCTATAAAAACTCTCATTTTTTGATAAATTCTTACTTGTTCGTCGTAGTATGTGTAGGAACACCCTTGACAAGTTGTTGACAGGAAAATATCAAGAGCCTCCCCGGGTTGTCGTTCACCACTGTTTGTAGGGTCAAGTTCTTGTATTCAGTATCCCTTATATCGCATAAACTCCAAAAGAAAAACTATAACAAACGATAATTCTCTAAATTATTAAATGTCAAAATTTTCTTCTTTTATTATAATTTACTAGCGTCCAAACGAAGACAAGAATTATATATTGTGCTATTGTATGTTAATTATGAACAATAATTTTTGTGTAATTTTTATCTACAGAATTATAAATATTTACTTTTTATTATTTGTTAAGATTGTACTTATAGTAAAACAAAATGACTCTTATTTGTAGCATCATTTAATGTTGCCAGAGGAAGAAGTTGCTCTTATAACCGCCCACTTCTATCTTATAAAGGGTACTATTGTATGTTTAAAGGTCACTCCAAATTGTTGTATTTTATTTATTATTAGTATAGAAGTCTAGGTTATTATTAGTAAAGATATTTTTATATATAAAAGTTGATAATAATATTATAATATATATCTAATCATAACATATGAGTAATCTCAATTCATACAATTGAATATGTGCTTAACATATCAAACTTCCAGAAAAGAGATATTATGTTTAAACTTTTAGATGCAATTAGTTTCACTCGAAACTAATCTATATAACTCAAGTTATGGTATTCTAAAGTTCACAAGATTACATAATAATCTTATGATAGAGCAGTTGTGTTTACAATACTATTGAACCATTTCCATATTTATACAAACCATAAATCTTAACTTGATAAAACTATTATAGTCTTCTTTCAGACCCAACTGACTTCACTCAAAATCGATTCATATTGCTTATGATATACCCATTTTAACCTATCTACGTCATAATCATTTTCTACAAAAAAAAACTAAAACTTTGGCAATTTAATTAAAATATCCAACAATGTCCAATTTGAATAAACGATAACATTTTAGAAAGTTTAAGATGTCTAATTTATAAATGTAATTTTTATTCTGCATAATAGGCATTCAATTAATACAATTTAATAAAATAAGGCATATAGGTGCAAAAACAGAACAACATATATTTTTTTTCAACTTGTAACTAAAGTTCCTCAATCAATTCTCAATGAAAATTAGTAAAACCAGTGCCTATATCTAAGATAATTAAATCTAGTTTCTAATGGAACAAAAGTCTGTTTAAAACACATTAATGGAAATTTAGGGGCTATGCTTCTATAATATAATAGATTTATTCGAAGGTATACTTTTGCAGATTCAGAGACAAGATTATACTATTTTCATTTCAAACTTTATATTTTCAAGTTCATATGCTCAAATAAGTAAAATACATTCAAAATTAAGCATAAATCAATTAATTACCAATACTAAATAATTATCATCTCATCATCAACTAAACCACAACACACAACAATCATAATAAAACAACAACTATTCATAGTAATTAATACAAACACCTAACATGCATTATTAATAATCAATGTTACTAATTCAAATAAGATTATCTCAATACCCAAACATACAAATCGTGATCTCTAAGCACACCTAAGAGAAGTTTTAAGAGTATTTTCTATGTTACCTTAACTTGTAGATGTGGGAGAGTTGTGTCTTTTCCTAAGGTTGAGTTTTAATCTCATTCATTGATAATAATCCTCACTTGGCTTCCATCTTCAATCTTCTTTTTGTTTCTTCAAGAGTGAAATCTAATACTCTTTCTTTATATCTTTCCCTCCTCATTTGTATTCAATATTGTTGTAAGAAGAATATATTGTAAATGAATTGTGTGGGTAAGCTTGGAGGTAGAACATGCAATAGAGAATGGTGGTATTTTCTCTCTTCTTTTTCTTCTTCATTTTCCCTCTTCGTTTACATTTTGTCATTCCTCCCTCTTTATTTCTTTCTTTCTTTCTTTCATTCATTTTTTTTCTTTCTTTCTAACAATTGAGTTTTAAGTAAGGGGAGTGTGATGAGAATTGTCAATCATGCCCTTCATATGTAATGTCAAGTTTTGTTTGACTACAAAATGAGCTACTAGAAGTTGAACTTGAGATTTCTATTGAATTTATTTCTAATTCATTCCCCAACGATAACAAACACATTAGTATGAACTTCATAAACTAAACTTCACTTGAATAACTAACAATCATTTATGATTAAATAAGATCTAAGAGATTAGTATAAATATATAAATTACAATAATAAAAATATCAATAATAAAATTATTAATAAAAATAAGAATAAATAGAATATACAATGTTAGAGGTGTTATAATAAGCAATCCACATGACTTGCAATGTATATATCTTTTTGTCTTTATTATATTGAAAATTTGATTAGTTTATGAAGAAAATTTTCCCAGTCCCAAAACTGAAATAATTTGAAAATTTTAGAGTAATTTTGAGATACTGATTGATTATTAAATTTGATTTATAATTCATTTTATTTTAAATGCAACAATTTTTTTTCGTTCATCAAGAAATACAACACACAAATCAAATAGTAAAAAACTTTCCATTATTTATTCTTATGTTATCTATTAAATACACCACTTTTTTTTATTGACTCATTAATTCGGTCGTTTCTTTTTTTTTTTTTTTTTAACTATGCACATAAAACAACCATGACATTATCTTTGAAGCATATTTGTTAATGGGTGGTGATTAATAAAGGCGAGTCTTTATACATCTTCATACATGGAAATCAGATTAATAAAGGCGAGTCTTTAAAAGAATTCACATTTTCATTAATTTTATTTGGGTCTTTTATAAAAAATGATTGTAGTCCAATCTTATTACATATTTTGCACATCGTTTAATCTAACATAATATTTGTGATTTGCTTATTGGAGCATTTTTACAATATAAGACTAAATAAATTTTTGTTTCCTATATATATGACACCTTTTACTTTTAATTCTTTTACAAAATTTCGTCTAATAATTTTCGTCTGATAGTTCACCTCATCAAACGATGCATCACGCCTTCCACGAGTCAATTTTAATTGATATATCATTATTATTATATCAATAATTCTTATTTTATATTTATTTCAAACCCTTATCTATCCACCTCAAATCACAATCATCGTGAACAATGAACACCATGAACGTCAACCCTGCTGCATGTGAGATAAATTTTCTAATTTACTCAAGTATTCATTCAATGGTTATGTAATTTTAATGTTACAATAATAATATAGTGTTTTATATTTTAATGTTACAATAATAATACGGTGTTTCATATTTTCAAGGATCGGTGTTTTATATTTTTTAATGTGTGTACCTATATCTATTGGCCAAGTTTTAACTATAACAGATCGATAAATAACCCACTATTGTTGTGATTGAATGCAATTTTTTTTTAGATATCTTAAATCCAAATAATAAAATATTATAAATTAAAATATTTTGTAACTCAAAACATCTAAAATATATCAAATAATTTCATATTATGAAAATAAACATCCAAACATTCAAAATAATATTTTATAAAGTTTCTTTTTTACTTTACACTAATAATAAAAAACTAAAAATTAAGTATTTAATAACAAAATATTAAAACAAATAATAGTATGTTAATTATCAAAAATAGAAAATTTTATATAAAAAATATATTGCATTGAGGAACAAATGTCACACTTACATATGTTATATCTCTTTCATTTTTCAAATAGACTACAGGAGGTTCAACCACCATCACTAAAAAGGTAACCCACCTTCTTTATATCTCTTTGCATTTTTTGTATGTTTTGTTTGTACTTCTAAATGCTATTTGTTTGGTCTTTAATTTTTTTCTTAAAAGCACTATTTCTTAGTTCTTTAAATTATTCTTGGTAACTCATCTCATTTCATATTCCTTTCCATTTTTTTAGGTTTATTGTTTGTACTTCTAAATGTTATTACAAACTGAAATTGCATTTTCAACTTCTTTAGGTTTTCTTGACTCTTTAAGTTCCAAATCTTTTGTATTTCATTTTCAGAGATATATTACAATCTGAAATAAATGATTAATTTTCAATTTATGTTTATAAAATTTGCATTGGTTATCTCACTTTCGTTTTTTGAAATAGAGTATAGGAGGTTCAACCACCACCACTAAAAAGGTAAACCACCTTCTTCATATTCCTTTGCATTTTTTTTGGTTTTTCGTTTGTACTTATAAATGCTATTTGTTTGGTCTTTAATTTTTTCTAAGCCTCCATGACTTAATTTTCAATTTAAGTTTATAAAATTTACATTGGTACACAGACAAAAAATGCAACACCATTGAAGGACATTAACACCTCAAAGGAAACTTGGAAAATAACAGTTAGGGTCACAAATTACTTTACTGTTGTTAGTAAAAATGAGAATGTGCACGATGAAGTTATTTTGATGGATCAACATGTCTACATTTTAACTTTTTCTTTATGTTTGATTAAGAAATATCTTCATTCTATTGGTTAGTACCTCATTTTATAAATTATTTGTTATTAAAAGGCTGATCAAATACATGTTGTTATACGACAAGATGATTATGTTAAATGGAAAGGCAAACTCAAAGAGAATCAAACATACATCATCCATAACTTTTCAGATTTTCCAAGTATTTTCCAGTTCAAATATTGCCTCCATGAATTCAAAATTATTTTCAATTCTGCAACTTTTGAAGAAGAGATTGATCTCCCTGAAATCCCACCGACTCAGTACCGTTTTGTGTCTTTTAGCACCATTTTGAATGAGCAGAACCCTCATAACAATTTAATTGGTAATAGTATCATTTCTTTTTTTTTTCTTTTGATTAATTGAATAATATATATATATATATTTTTCGTGTTTCAATGGATAACTTATCTTTTTTATTTATAGATTTTATTGGAGTGGTGGATGAAGTCATTTCTTCAAAAAAACTTGTGTCACCGTCAAAATAAAAAACCTCAGGTAACAATGATATTTACATTTAATTAATATACTTTACAAAGCATGTTTCAAATGATATTATTCATTTGATCAGCGGAAACATCCTTACTTGCTCCCTATGGGAGGCTTATGGTACACCCCAACTCTGGTCCCATCATTATAATCTTCCACCATGCACGAGTCAAGCCTCCACAAGGTATTATTAATTCAACACAAGTACTAATTGTTTAATGAAAGATTTCATTTGTTACAATTTACTTAAATGTAGTTGTTAATTAACTAGTTCTATATGACAACAACAAAACGGGCACACAATCACTAATGCATGGAGTGTAACTAAACTTCTTATTAATGAAAACACACACCAAATCAAGGAATTCAGAAATCAGTAAGTTGACCAACTCTTTACAAGTGTCTTCCAAATGTTGCGGTTATTATTTAGTCTAATTAGAGGTCAAACGATTTTAATGATGTCGACCACTCATCTTCAGTTAGCAGTTTTGTTTATAAGTAATATTTTTTTCTATTAAGTAGTCAATTTTCAATTAATGCAGGTTACCTGCAATATTTGATATAGATAACTACATTCAGGGCAGCCAACTACAAACTCAGATCACATCTTCATCTTAATACACTTCACAAGAGAAGTTTATGTACAATGCTCAAGAAAAAACTCTTCGCCAAATCAAGGCTATTGGACATGTAACTATAATTTCATAACACTCTTTATGTAGATATATACATTATTTAATTGTTACAATTTTTTTAATTACAACATGATTTTTAGTAAATGACTTGTGTCACTTTGGCAACTCTGTCAAAGGTTGTGCCAGAAAAATTCGGTTGGTTTTATCTTAGTTGCACTAATTGCACAGTCAACGCTAAAGAAGGCATTACAAATTATCAATGTAAGTGTGGTGTTCAGGTTGACGAACCAATTCCAAGGTACATCAAACTTTAATAGATGTTTTTTTTTTTTTTTTTATATATTTTAGAAGTATGTAATTTCATTTGTTCTTCATAATTCAAAATATATTGTCCAATCAAAGTAAAACTAAATGGTTTCAATTTTCTAACTTATAGGCGTATGGAATAAAGTAGAAACAATTTGTATATTATTAAGGGTAAGTGTTACTATATGAATGGTTTTCTCTTAACTGTCATATAAGGATATAAATTTGTTCCCAAACTAAAAGCAAATAGCCAAATAAGAGTAGTTCAATATTCAACCTTAATTTATCAGAATTTATAAATCAATATTAGAGTCCTTATATTAAACACTTATTGGTATCAATACTAACAACATAAAATAGGTACAAAATGATCATTGAAGTTTTCCACGACAATTGCTTTTGTAAGTTCCTTATGTGGGACTAGGATTGTACTTCACTACTTGGAATTTCAGCACTTCAAATGAGGAAGAATATGATTGAGGCATGTATATAATGCTTAGTCCAAGTAACTTCATAGTTTGATATTTATTGTTTACCACATAATATGACAAAACTCATTTACCTGAAACATGTTAAAGGCTGGTGATATTGACATAAGGATATATCCATCAGAACTTCAAGACATAATGGGGACTAGTCTAGCTTTTCGTGTAAAATTACAACCATCTTCAAAATAGTGTTCTGTTAATAAATCATGAAGTGATGTTGCACTTATTGCTGCAATTAAGAAACAATTTCAAATTGAAGAGGTATTCAAATCACACATTGCCTTATTGTATCTTATAATTGTAATAAATTATATATATTAAAAATTGCACAACTTAAATTAATAGAAGTCTATTTTTAGAACACATCTAAAGGAGAACCGAGTCGTGAACTTCTTAGTCAAGAAATACTATTTGACATTGTAAGTATATCTACATGACTCTCTATAAGTGCATCAATTTGATAAATACATTCTGATTTCATAAATCTTTATGACAATAATCTAATTAATTTCTACAAACTGTATGAAATATGTAGCAATCATTATCAAAGACCGGTGAAAACAATATTGAAAATGTTCACTGAGCTACACCGACTAAAAGGCCTCAACTGATGACCAACAAGATATGGGGGTAACGATGCAATTGCAAGTGCCCAACTATCATCATCAAAACCACTTAAGAATATCAAATGTGAATAGGAACTATGTAACACCCCGTTTTTCAAAGCGAGGGTATATTTTTTTTTTTTCTTAAAGGTAATTAAAAACGAACAAAGAAATAAATCAGGAAATGCTGTTGGATAAATAATCGAGTCATTATAATTTACGCAGCGGAAAGTTTCTCCAATTACAAAACCAAAACATTTCTACATAAACATCAAATGGTACATGGAACCCATTCACAGATGATATCAAACTGATAATATTTGTATAATTACAGTTTTCCAAAACTAAAATACTCCAAACCAAAAAGAAGGACCCCTAGTCCCTATACATCATCCTAATCTGATCATCCTACCAAAAACTATACACCCTGAGTAATCTCCACGCGCCCCGTGAGATCCTCCTAACACAACCGCAGTCAAGCATTCCCATCTCCATCCCTGTTCGTAGGGTACGAACCAGTAGGGCCGTCCTGACTCTCATCTGAGGGCAAAGCCCAGATTTCCACAATAGTGTAAAGGGTCACCAACCAGAAAATAACAGTTAACACATAGCAGTTAAGTTTTTGAATGCTCAAAACAACTTTTTAACTAAGCATGCATCTTAACAGGATTTTCAATGTGCGAAAAGTTCATACATTACATTGCCAATGAAAATGAAGGTAAAATGCAGTTCTCGATCTCCTAATTAACACATGATAAAACAAGGCATGGATAGATTCATGAGCAATTAATCATACAACTAAAAATGAGGGTTTTCACTGAGCCAATCGATTGGGCAATCGATTGGGGTGAAGATTTTTAATGAAAACAGAATCCTGGGCTGAATTCAATCGATTGGTAAATCGATTGATTGGTTCCTGAGCCCCTGGTTTCGAGCCAATCGATTTCCTAATCGATTTGGTGAGGGATTCTTAAGGAAACAAAATCCTGGGCTGAATTCAATCGATTGGTAAATCGATTGATTGGTTCCTGAGCCCCTGGTCTCGAGCCAATCGATTTCCTAATCGATTTGGTGAGGGATTCTTAATGAAAACAGAATCCTGGGCTGAATTCAATCGATTGGTAAATCGATTGATTGGTTCCTGAGCCCCTGGTCTCGAGCCAATCGATTTCCTAATCGATTTGGTGAGGGATTCTTAATGAAAACAGAATCCTGGGCTGAATTCAATCGATTGGTAAATCGATTGATTGGTTCCTGAGCCCCTGGTTTCGAGCCAATCGATTTCCTAATCGATTTGGTGAGGGATTCTTAATGAAAACAGAATCCTGGGCTGAATTCAATCGATTGGTAAATCGATTGATTGGTTCCTGAGCCCCTGGTCTCGAGCCAATCGATTTCCTAATCGATTTGGTGAGGGATTCTTAATGAAAACAGAATCCTGGGCTGAATTCAATCGATTGGTAAATCGATTGATTGGTTCCTGAGCCCCTGGTCTCGAGCCAATCGATTTCCTAATCGATTTGGTGAGGGATTCTTAATGAAAACAGAATCCTGGGCTGAATTCAATCGATTGGTAAATCGATTGATTGGTTCCTGAGCCCCTGGTCTCGAGCCAATCGATTTCCTAATCGATTTGGTGAGGGATTCTTAATGAAAACAGAATCCTGGGCTGAATTCAATCGATTGGTAAATCGATTGATTGGTTCCTGAGCCCCTGGTCTCGAGCCAATCGATTTCCTAATCGATTTGGTGAGGGATTCTTAATGAAAACAGAATCCTGGGCTGAATTCAATCGATTGGTAAATCGATTGATTGGTTCCTGAGCCCCTGGTCTCGAGCCAATCGATTTCCTAATCGATTTGGTGAGGGATTCTTAATGAAAACAGAATCCTGGGCTGAATTCAATCGATTGGTAAATCGATTGATTGGTTCCTGAGCCCCTGGTCTCGAGCCAATCGATTTCCTAATCGATTTGGTGAGGGATTCTTAATGAAAACAGAATCCTGGGCTGAATTCAATCGATTGGTAAATCGATTGATTGGTTCCTGAGCCCCTGGTCTCGAGCCAATCGATTTCCTAATCGATTTGGTGAGGGATTCTTAATGAAAACAGAATCCTGGGCTGAATTCAATCGATTGGTAAATCGATTGATTGGTTCCTGAGCCCCTGGTCTCGAGCCAATCGATTTCCTAATCGATTTGGTGAGGGATTCTTAATGAAAACAGAATCCTGGGCTGAATTCAATCGATTGGTAAATCGATTGATTGGTTCCTGAGCCCCTGGTCTCGAGCCAATCGATTTCCTAATCGATTTGGTGAGGGATTCTTAATGAAAACAGAATCCTGGGCTGAATTCAATCGATTGGTAAATCGATTGATTGGTTCCTGAGCCCCTGGTCTCGAGCCAATCGATTTCCTAATCGATTTGGTGAGGGATTCTTAATGAAAACAGAATCCTGGGCTGAATTCAATCGATTGGTAAATCGATTGATTGGTTCCTGAGCCCCTGGTCTCGAGCCAATCGATTTCCTAATCGATTTGGTGAGGGATTCTTAATGAAAACAGAATCCTGGGCTGAATTCAATCGATTGGTAAATCGATTGATTGGTTCCTGAGCCCCTGGTCTCGAGCCAATCGATTTCCTAATCGATTTGGTGAGGGATTCTTAATGAAAACAGAATCCTGGGCTGAATTCAATCGATTGGTAAATCGATTGATTGGTTCCTGAGCCCCTGGTCTCGAGCCAATCGATTTCCTAATCGATTTGGTGAGGGATTCTTAATGAAAACAGAATCCTGGGCTGAATTCAATCGATTGGTAAATCGATTGATTGGGAGAGGAAGAAGACGATGGAATTTTCAATTTTCCTTCCTTTCTTTTTCTTTCCTTTGTTTTTCCTTTCTTCCTTTTTCCTTCCTTCCTTTATATACTATTTTCTTTTCCTTTTCCTTCCTTCTAGTTTTCCTTTCTTTTTCCCTCCAAGCAAACATATATATATAAAATAAATATAACTTAACAAATATCTCAAAATCTAGATATTTATTAAATTACCTTTTCACCCGAAACGCCTTAAATTAACCGTAAAGTATTTTCCGCAGTTAAATTCAATTTATTTATCGACGAGAAATTCTAATTGGCATCGAAATATCTTTTTGATTATAAAACTCCAAAATATTATTAACTTTGGCTTAAAAGCCTCCGAGCCAAAATCCAAAATATACCAAAAATACATAAAAGGGTACTTTAAAATTATGGGTCTTACATTACTCCCCCCCTAAAATTAGTTTCGTCCTCGAAACTATGCATCGATAAATAACTCTGGGTGTTGTTCCCTCATCTTGCTCTCCAGTTCCCAAGTCGCATCTCCAGTAATTGGGTTCCAGATCACCTTGACCAACGAAACATCCTTGGTCCTCAACCGCTTAATCTTCCTGTCATCAATTCTCACGGGTGGTACTTCGAACGACAGGTTATCCTTTAGCTGGATTGTGTCTGGTTCGATCACGTGAGATGGATCTGCGAGATATTTCCTCAACTGCGACACATGAAACACGTCATGGATATTGGACAGTATCGGAGGTAATGCAATCCGATAAGCAACCGGCCCAATTCGTGCAGAAATCTGATATGGTCCAATGAATTTCGGAGTCAACTTCTTCGATTTCAAGGCTCTACCTACTCCAGTAGTAGGTGTGACTCTCAGAAATACATGGTCACCCTGTTCGAATTCCAAAAGTCTGCGACGCTTGTCCGCGTAACTCTTCTGGCGATCTTGTGAAGTCTTCATTTTCTCCTTGATCTTCCTTACTTTAGCTGTGGTCTGTTGCACCATCTCTGGTCCGACAATCATATTCTCACCGTCTTTATACCAACACAAGGGCGTTTGACACTTGCGCCCATATAAAGCCTCATATGGTGCCATTCCAATACTTGCGTGGAAACTATTGTTGTAAGTGAACTCAATCAACGGAAGTACATCATCCCAACTTCCTCTATCATCTAAAACACATGCTCTCAACAGATCTTCCAAGGACTGATTTGTCCTTTCAGTCTGTCCGTCCGTTTGTGGATGGTAAGCTGAACTCAATCGTAGCTTCGTTCCCAACGCTTCGTGCAATGCTCCCCAAAAATGCGATGTGAACTTCGGATCACGGTCTGATACAATGCTCGATGGTACCCCGTGTAACCTCACAATTTCAGCAATGTAGATCTCCGTTAGCTGATCTACCTTATAGGTGGTCCTTACCGGTAAAAAGTGAGCAGATTTAGTCAGTCGGTCCACTATCACCCATATAGAATCATTCTTCCTCCTTGTCTTTGGTAATCCGGTTATAAAATCCATGGAAATGCTGTCCCACTTCCATTCAGGTATATCTAAAGGTTGCAACATTCCAGCAGGTCGCTGATGTTCCACCTTCGCTTTCTGACAAGTTAGACAAGTGGATACATATTCCGCCACATGTTTCTTCATTCCTGGCCACCAATAATTCTGCCTCAAATCCTGATACATCTTTGTTGCCCCAGGATGAATACTCAGCTTACTCTTATGCGCCTCTTCCAAAATTGTTTTCCGCATAGCTGTAATTTCTGGTACACAAATCCTACCATTACACCGCAAAACATTATCAGCCCCAATCTTGAACTCAGTCGTCTTCCCTTGTACTATTAGATTCCTCTTCTCTTGAATTAAGACGTCATCCTGAGAATTCGCAATGTCTTCAAGTAATCCACTCGAGATCTTAATCATTCCGAATTTCAAAATTCCCGGTGCAAACTCTACGTTCAAGTGCAAGTCTCTAAAAGCTTCCCACAACTCTTGTTGTCTAGCCATAATTAGTGAAGACACCGATACACTTCTTCTGCTCAACGCATCAGCCACTACATTGGCCTTCCCAGGGTGGTACTGCAGTGTGAAATCAAAATCCTTGAGAGTCTCCATCCATCGTCTCTGGCGCATGTTCAACTCCTTCTGATCAAACAAATATTTCAAGCTCTTATGGTCGCTGAACACGGTGAACGTGCACCCATATAAATAATGCCTCCAGATCTTTAATGCAAAAACAACCGCGGCAAGCTCCAAATCATGAGTAGGATAGTTCCTTTCGTGAATCTTCAATTGTCTCGAGGCATAAGCCACAGCTTTCTTGTGTTGCATCAGAACACATCCTAACCCCTGGTGGGATGCATCACAATAAACTTCATAGGGTTCTTCTGATTGCGGTAACACCAATACAGGTGAGGTCGTCAATTTCCTCTTCAGTAACTGGAAGTTTTCTTCACACTTCTCCGTCCATGCGAACGGTTGATCTTTTCTGGTAAGTTGTGTCAGTGGAGCCACAATCTTAGCAAAACCTTCGATAAACCTCCTGTAGTACCCTGCCAGTCCTACAAAACTCCGTATGTCAGTGACAGTCTGAGGCTGTTTCCAAGCAAGAACCGCCTCAATCTTAGCCGGATCTACAGCGATTCCTTCCTTGGTTATCACATGTCCCAAGAAATTCACTTTCTCTAGCCAAAATTCACACTTCGACAGATTGGCATACAATCGCTTCTCGCGTAAAATCTCAAGAACTTGTCGCAAATGTTCTCCATGCTCTTCTTCGGTCCTTGAATAAATCAATATATCATCAATGAATACCACCACGAATTTATCAAGGAACGAATTAAAGATCCTGTTCATGTAGTCCATGAAAATTGCCGGTGCATTGGTAACTCCGAACGGCATAACCAGGTATTCATAATGTCCGTAGCGGGTTCTGAAAGCTGTTTTCTGAATGTCTCCTTCCCTTACTCGGATCTGATGGTAACCCGACTTCAAGTCAATCTTCGAAAATATCGCGGCCCCTCTCAATTGATCCATCAAATCATCGATTCGTGGCAAAGGATAACGATTCTTGATAGTTGCCTTGTTGAGCTGTCTATAATCCACACATAGGCGCGAGCTTCCGTCCTTCTTCTTAACTAGCAAAACTGGAGCACCCCATGGTGATACACTTGGTCTGATGAATTTCTTCTCCAACAAGTCTTCAATTTGGCCTTTGAGCTCATTTAATTCCAATGGCGACATTCGATAAGGTGCCATTGAAATGGGTCCCGTTCCTGGGTGCAAATCAATGAAGAATTCCACTTCTCTTACCGGTGGCAATCCTGGAATTTCCGTTGGAAATACATCCCGATACTCGTTGACAAGTATCACATCTTCTATTTCCACATTTATCTTTGCCTCTACATTTGCTAGAGACAAAAACTCATGAGTCCCTTCACTTAGCGACACTCGGAGTTTGTTAGCAGCTAAATACTTAACAACTCCTGGTTCGGGGAAAAGAACCAATTTCCGAGCACAATCCAAGATCACATAGTGATAAGACATCCAATCCATACCGAGGATGACCTCGAGTGATTGTAGCGGTAAACAAATTAGATTAACCAAGAAATCCCTATTCTGAATAGTCATTCGACAATGTAAACATGCTGAATTTACGGTTAAGGTCTTAGCAGGTGTGGAAACAACCAAATCAAAAGGTAAAGCAGACACAGATAACTTCAAGCGATTCACACAGTCCATAGCAATGAAGGAATGGGTTGCCCCCGAATCAAAGAGTGCAGTTAGAGTGTTACCTGCAATCTCACAATCACGCTGAATCAGATTACCAGATGGATTTCCCTCTTCAGCATTCACACAATAAATGCGTCCTCTAGCAGTAGGACGGGTAGCCCTAGCTACATTCACCACTGGTTCCACCTTTGGAGCCGTGCACTCCCTTGCCATGTGCCCCGACTTCTGACAATTGTGACAGATGGGGATGTTAGTGGTACAAGCACTAGCATAGTGTCCTTCTTTCCCACA
Source organism: Cicer arietinum (assembly GCF_000331145.2). Taxonomy (NCBI): domain Eukaryota; kingdom Viridiplantae; phylum Streptophyta; class Magnoliopsida; order Fabales; family Fabaceae; genus Cicer; species Cicer arietinum. The sequence continues at coordinate 20,460,407 of NC_021164.2, read as the reverse complement.
TCGGAAACATCGAAGCACTTGCCCCATTTGCCTTCCGAAATTCTGGTTCCCTGGGCGACTCGGTCCACCGTTGTTATTCTGGGGGCGATTATAAGGTTTAGCCACTTGTTTTCCCCTATTCTGATAATTCGCCCGACTAGGGCCTCCCGAATTAAAATTCCCAACTCGGCTAGCCCTCTTGTTCTTCATATCTTCCACTTCTCTACATTTCTCTACCAGCGCTTGGAAACGTTGAATTCCCAAAGGTAAGACGGAATCTTGAATCTCATACTTCAATCCGTCTTGGAAACGATGACACATGAACGGTTCATCAATTTCTTCACGGAAGAACCTGAAATGCCTCGATAGTGATTCAAATTTAGCAGCATACTCGCCCACAGTCAGGCTCCCCTGGTGAAGTTTCAGAAAGTCGTCACCCAACTTAGTCCTGGTACTCATCGGAAAGTATTTGTCTAAAAACTTTCTTTTGAACGATTCCCAGTTCACCTCCTCGTGGGCTGCTCCCATCAACAACCTTGCACTCCTCCACCAGTATTCAGCATCCCCTAGCAACATATACGTGGCATAGCTGACCTTCACTCCAGCCTGGCAGTTAATCATATCAAAGATTTTCTCCACTTCTTGGATCCATTGATCCGCCTTCTCTGAACCCTCATCCCCCTTGAACTTAGGAGGATTGTAACGACGGAAGTCTTCCAACCCTCTTGATTCTGCAGCACGGATCTCTCTTCCCCTCTTTTCAAGATCCCGTTGAGTCTTGGCAGCGGTCTGTGCAGCGACAGAAGCAGCCATGTTGTTCATAGCCTCCGCCATTTGGTCATTCCTAGCGTTGGCTCTCGGAGCGTCATTCCTTCTGGGCGGCATGGTTTCCTATAAGAACCATCATCAAGTAGAGTTATTCAAATTGAAGAGGTATTCAAATCACACATTGCCTTATTGTATCTTATAATTGTAATAAATTATATATATTAAAAATTGCACAACTTAAATTAATAGAAGTCTATTTTTAGAACACATCTAAAGGAGAACCGAGTCGTGAACTTCTTAGTCAAGAAATACTATTTGACATTGTAAGTATATCTACATGACTCTCTATAAGTGCATCAATTTGATAAATACATTCTGATTTCATAAATCTTTATGACAATAATCTAATTAATTTCTACAAACTGTATGAAATATGTAGCAATCATTATCAAAGACCGGTGAAAACAATATTGAAAATGTTCACTGAGCTACACCGACTAAAATGCCTCAACTGATGACCAAAAAGATATGGGGGTAACGATGCAATTGCAAGTGCCCAACTATCATCATCAAAACCACTTAAGAATATCAAATGTGAATAGGAACTACAATGAAATTATATGCTAGACAGTAGATGATAACATCAATTATATTAAAAATTATTATTATATGTTGTAATCCTACAATCTAATTATGTTTTGGTGTCATGAAGTATGAATCATGGGATATATATTCTCAAATCATGTATTGTTGTAAACACTAAACACAAGTACACATTTTGGTTCAATTTTATTATTATAGGATGAATGTTTAATTGATTAATGTCTTTAGAAACAGTAATATGGAAAATGTTGATATGTTGTCGTTTGAAAAAATATAAACTCAGTGATTATCATTATATCTTTATATTTAAAAAATTATATATGACTAAAGAGCAAATTGATTAATATCTTAAATAATAGTATTTTTTCGGTTTTGTTGCATAGTACAACATAAGTTACACAATTAGACTATAAAATAACTCAAACTTTAATACTTTTTAAATAATATATTATATTTTATTTTATTTTATGAACCAAACTGGTTCGTTTATTTTGTAGAAAATCAAGCCATATTTTATTTACTTTTAACAATTAATATCAATCAATAATGGCAATTCAGTACAGTTCCCAAAATCAATATGGTTTAAAAATGTACAGTTTGATGACAATTATGTGTTTTGTTAAATATTGATAAAGTTTTTGGTTAAACAATATCAAATATTTATTGTTCCTAAATTGTTTTAGCACTGTGTCAATGTAGTTTTTGGTAAGATTAAAACATATAATATTGTTTATCATGATATAAATAAAATTTTAGATTTAACATGAGAAAAGAAAATTAACCTCCATCATGAAAAATAAAATTTAACATGAAACAATAATTTTTTTACCCAATCGAATGAAATATAGAATAAAGGGATAAATTTATTTATTTATTTTTTATTACTACTATAATGTTTATAATCATGTTGTATATTAGTCTAACTTTTTTTAATTTTATATCTACATCATGCAGGAAGTCATAAAAGATAATATGGATGATTACACTATTATTAGAAAAATGAGAGCTACAAAAGCAAGACATAAAAGGAAAACTATGTTGGACAAAAGAAGAGCAAAAAGGATGAAACTTGATTGTCTCTCTACTATGTGAAATCCTAATTCTGAATTAAATGTTATACATCATCATCAAAGAACTCTTTTGTCTAAAATTACATTGGATGTTAACAACAGAAGTTCAATATCTTCTTTTAATCAGAGTTGCACCTCAAACATAAAGACAAGGGGGAATGTTATACAAAGTCAACCACATTCAAATTTTTGCCATCGGACAAAGGGAAAACAACTGTTTGGGCTACATGATTTGGGGGCTAATCTTTTCAGAAAATTTCAAAATGATGATTCAGGTTCATGTTCAACATCAAAAGCATTACCAAAAGTGCTCCCAATAAACACACAAACATATGAAAATGACAATAGCGACGATGACTTACATGTCTCGCATCCTGAATTCGATGATAGTGAAGGTACAAACCGTATTAGCCAAATATGTTATTTATCTTTTGAAAATCATGTACAAACTAAATGCAAATGAACAAACTAAAATGACTCCCTTAATAGATGCAGTTGATGAACATGAATACATGTCTGAGCATGAATGCAATGATGTCGCGAATAGTAATACTGATGAAGATGAAGTTTTCCTAAAAAATAACACGTTTGAAGAATTTGTCAATAGACAATGTTTATTTATGCATTTTAAGGTTATAATTTAATGTTTAATATTTAATATGTTAGAAAGTTGTTAATATTAAATTACTTGATGTTGATTTATTTCAGTATAGTTTGATCTTGGCAATGCTATGATTAAATGCAATTATTCTGTAGAAAACATGTGATACCGAGAATGAATGAACAAAAGTTCTCATTCTGCAAATCCAAAATTTTCCATGTGTTGTGCCAATGGAAAAGTGCAACTTCCCCTACTAAAGACACCACCACCACTTCTTCAAAAACTATTTTTCACGCATGATTCCCCTAAGTAAAAACTTCCAACATATTAGGATGTATAATATGATGTTTGCATTCACCTCTCTGGGAGCAAAGTTGGACAATAGGTTTAATATTGGATGAGGACTACCAAATATGAGAATACAAGGAAAAACATGTCACATAATATGCAGTTTGTTACCACGACCTAGACAAACACCCAAGTTTGCACAACTATATATTTATGATACTAAAAAAGAGATCCAAAACAGAATCAAGGATTCAGGTAAACTTATCATCTATAAGTATTATGTTAGCATTTTTAATATACATTTTATCAATTGTATTATGTTCAGTAAGCTTCTATAGCAATAAATAAACACAAAATTGAGTATACAATTTTATATAGTTATCAGACATTCATTAATATATATATATATATATATAGAGAGAGAGAGAGAGAGAGAAATAAATTTCATGCTAATTTATAATTTTTTAAATCTAAAATATCAATATATTAGGGATTTTTAAATCATATGTCTTAAAAATAATTGCATGTGTCCTATCACATTTTTTAATACTATCTTAGTAAGCATTAACAATTTCATATTATAAATTATGAATACATAGAAACAACAATATTGATCAACATACAGTTCAAGAGCTTAGTAACATGCTTTACCAATACAACATACATGCTCAATCATTTAAAACGGCAAGAGTACGATTGCAAGATAATCAAGTGCATGATTTGAAACTACGCTTGATTTCTAAAAGATCATTTGATGGAAGATTGTATTACCAACCAATTGTGTCTGAAGTGGATGCACTAATAGTTGGTGATGTGGATACAAGTTCAAAAAGAGATATTATAATGGAGACACAAAGTGGTAAACTAAAAAAGATTGACGAGTTTCATCCAAGTTATTTAGCATATCAATATCATTTGCTATTCCCTTATGGTGAAGATGGTTATAGACCAATAATTGCTCATAGAGAGATAGTAGGAACCAAGAGTGCTAAGTGGAATTGACTTACAATACGAGAATGGCTTGCATATAGAATTATGACATAGATCATGAAGCACAAACAATAATGAGATCAAGAAGATTACTCCAACAATTCTTGGTTGATGGATTCACAATGATGGAGGGACAAAACCTCAAGTGGTTGAGAAACAACCAATCAAAATTGCGAGTTGAAAAATATCACAGTTTGAATGATAAACAGGGAAACAACCAAGTTCAAGGTTCAAATAGGGGTAACAGAGTTGTGTTACCAGCAACATATGTCGGTAGTCGTCGTTACATGGATAACTTATTCTTTTTACGGTATGGCTATTTGTAGCTATGTTGGATTTCTTGACCTTTTTATTACATTTACATGTAATCCTAATTGGTTAGAAGTCCAACATTGTTGGCATCAAATCATTTAAAAGCTACTGATCGTTCAAACATAATTGCAAGGATATTTAAAATGAAGTTTGACGAACTACTAGCAGATTTGACAAAGAAACAAGTTCTTGGCAAAATACTTGCATGTAAGTATTCTTCTTAATATTTATAAATAGTTTATATGTTGTAAACTTATATGCTCATCATGTGATAAATGGAAAATTTACCTTTGTAGATATGAACACCATTGAAATTTCAAAAGCGAGGTTTTCCACATGCCCATGTCTTGATATTCCTTCATCCATCAACAAAATACCCAACACTAGATGATATTGACAAAATAATTTCAGTTGAAATTCTGTACCATGTCGGTGATCCAGAATTGTACAATTTGGTCAAATCACACATGATACATGGGCCATGTGGTTTATCAAACCAAAAAGCATTGTGCATAAAAGATAGAAAATGTACAAAGTTATTTCTCAAAAAGTACCAAGATAGAATAATTGTTGATCAAGATGGATTTCCAGTGTATAGAAGAAGTCATAATACACGAACAATTGAGAAGAATGGCATCCATCTAGATAATCGGTTTGTTGTCCCATACAACCAAGGTTTGCTTCGTAAGTATCAAGCTCACATCAACATGGAATGGTGTAATCAAAGTACATCAATCAAGTACTTATTTAAGTACATCAACAAAGGTTGTGATAGAATAACTGCAACGATAGTGTCAAATGAGTCATCGCCCGGAGGATGAGATTAAACAATATCTTGATTGTAGATATATGTCATCCCGTGAAGCGTGTTGGAGAATCTTAGCTTTCCCAATACATGGAATTGAAAGATTGTATTTCTACTTACAAGGTGAACTATTATCATGATGATGAAAATATTAATAATGTTTTGCAAAAACCATCAGTTATAGAATCCATGTACACCTCATGGATGGAAGCAAATAAGGTATATCCTCGAGCTAGAGAATTAACATATAGCAAATTTGTGTCCAAGTTTGTATATGTTAAAAGTAAAAGATGTTGGAAACCATGGTCTAAAGGGTATACGGTTGGAAGACTTATATGGGTTCCACCATGTACAAGAGAGTTATATTATTTGAGAATGATGCTCGCTCATGTCAAAGGCCCACAAAGTTATGAAGAAATAAAGACATTTTCTAATTTTATTTATGATAGCTTTCAAGATGTATGTTTTGCAATGGGGTTGCTTGGAGATGATAAAGAATACATTGAAGCTATCAAAGAGGCACATAAATGGGGATCTGGATATTTCTTGCAGAAACTTTTTGTCATCATGCTCTTGGCAAGTACTGTGAATTGACCAACTCATGTGTGGAATAAGAGTTGGCATTGGTTAGCAGATGACATTTTATATGAGCAAAGAAGGATCTCAAACAACAAAGGTATATAAATAATTATCCAATTACTATATTTTATTACGATAATATTACTCAGACTACAATAGTGGTTAATTGTTGTTTGCTGATATTAAATTATATTAGGAATAATATCTTAAAGTTATCATACTAGAAACATATTTGATTTGCTGCACAAACTAAATGGTTTTTTTTATTGAATTCATTCATTTGTTTTTATATGTTACCTTACAAAATAATTTACTATTCCCAAATCATTCCAAACAAAAAATATATATGCATCGTCATATCAAATTTAATTAGCTTTATTGATATCAAAATAAAATAGATCACATTCTATTACTCCATCTATAATAGAATTAAAATTTTCTATGTTATTAAATTTGATGCTAAATGATATGATCCTAATAGTCATGGTTTACTTTAAGGATCGTTCTAGGTCGGAAACTTACAAATTTGAGTGAAAATCGCGTATAACTGGAGACTGCGATAAACGACGCTACGAAACTCCGATTCATCCGATTCCAAAACGAGGTGAAAGATGACGTTCCGAAACGCAAGTTAGGCTTTTGAATCACTGAAAACCAGTATATAGAACTCGCGATATGAATGCAGGTTACTGATCACGAAAATTGGAAGAATTGGAGTATTAGGGTTTGATGTAAAGGAAACTCAATATTATTATTTAGCAAAGAAACCAAGAACAAAATGGTGCCACAATCTAAGGATTGATAAACCAAGAAGAACGCCACAAGGGTTAACAACCTTGATAAGTTCAAGGTGAACTCTTTCAAGAACTCTAGGGAGCAAAGCCTCACAAAAACAATATTCCAAAATCTCCTTAAGAAAAATAAGGGTTTGCCTTTTATAATGGCAACTCCTAAAAAGTTCTCTAAATTTGGCCCAATTGAAATTTTTACAGTTACACCCAAATTTCTTATTATTTTAGTCTATTACTTTAACTAAAACTAATATTAAAATTTGATAACACATAAATGCCGCCTTCATTCCTTAACTTCTTCAATTTGGGTTAAGCAATTGACTATCTTGGGCATCCATTCTCCATGAGTTGTACTTGCTTCAAATAAAGTGGTTATCAAGTTATTCAGAACCTCCTTCGCCTTCTTTGACCTTGCTCTCGTCATTGGGGTTCCAAGACCTTGAATATCCTCTAGGCTTTCTTCCTTGGTTATGCATTCTATGTCCTCATCACTAAATGATGAGGAGATTCAAAATTTAACTCTCGTGCAAATTGAGAAACATTTGCAAGATAACATAAAGAGCTTAAAGGAATATAAGTCAATGTCATATCCAAAAGGATATGTGATCACACAATTGAGGAATTGACTCATTTATGAAGAACGTAACTACAATGTAGCAGAACAATTTCAAGAGTTTCAAACTTTGTACACAACGCTTACAGGTTAGTTCACAATTGTTTTCAAAAAAATTTGAATATGATTTTTATTCAATATTCTTAATTTTTATTATATTGGTTAAAAATTGATGAGCAAATTGTGATCTTCCTTAAAATCATTAAAGTTGTGGAGGAGCAAAAGAGGGGAGTATTTTTTCTTTACGGCTATGGTGGCACATGGAAACATTTATGTGGCGAACGTTGGCTTCAAAAATACGTTCACAAAAGCAAATTGTGTTTATAGTGGCCTCAAGTGGAATAGCATCACTATTGCTATCAAGTGGGAGAACAACACATTCAAAGTTTAAAATTCCTATTCCTACACTAGAGACGTCTACATGTAATATAGATAAATGTAGTGATCATGCAGAATTACTGAAGGCAACCCAATTAATCATATGGGATGAAGCGCCTATGACTCATAAGTTTTATTTTGAGGCACTTGATAAAACATTGAAAGATATCATGAGTGAAACTAAGTTAAAAAATATTATCTTTGGAGGCAAGGTTGTAGTCTTTGGTGGAGATTTTAGGCAAATTTTACCGATTATCCCAAGAGGAAGCCGATCAGATATTGTTAATGCAACAATTAACTCTTCCTATATTTAGGATCATTGTCAAGTGTTAAGACTCACGAAAAACATGTGTTTATTGCCAGCAATGCAAAGAGAAAATATGGATGAACTTAAACAATTTTCAGAATGGATCTTAAAATTAAGAGATGAGAAGCTTTCAGAGCCTAATGATGGTCATGTAGAGATCCAAATACCACCAGAGTTGACAATCACTAACTTCAATGATCCACTTCAAGCAATTGTTCAGAGCACATATCCAAATTTAATCCAAAATTACAAGAATGAAGATTTTTTGCAATGTAGAGCAATGTTGGCATCAACAATAGAGATTGTTGATTCAAAAAATGAATATGTGATGAGCTTAATACCAGATATTATTATTATTGTTATTATTATTATTATTATTATTATTATTATTATTATTATTATTATTATTAAACATTTATTTACATAACTATAGTTATTGAATTATGTGTATATCATTGCTTTATTGCACTAATTATAGGAGAAGAAAATGAGTATTTAAGTTCAGATTATGTTGATCGTTCTGAAAGTCAAGGAAATGAATCTTTTGATATGGTTACAACTGAATTTTTGAGCACATTAACTACTTGAGGCCTTCCAAATCACAAAATAAAACTAAAAGTTGGAACTCCAATCATGCTTTTGCGAAATCTTGATCAATCTGAAGGTTTGTGTAATGGAACAAGACTTATTGTTACAAGACTTGCAAATCATGTGCTCGAAGCAAAGATAATTTCAGGAAAAAATATTGGGAACTTGATATATATCCCACGAATGTCTATGTCACCTTCTCAATCACCTTGGTCTTTCAAGCTAATTAGGAGACAATTTTCCATAGTTGTTTCCTATGGTATGACAATCAACAAATCACAAGGACAATCATTGGACTATGTTGGGATATACATGCCAAAGCCAGTCTTTAGTCATGGTCGGTTATATGTAGCTATTTCAAGAGTTAAAAGCAACAATGGGTTGAAGATTTTAATACATGACAAATATAAGCAATCATCATATACAACAAACAATGTTGTATACAAAGAGGTTTTCCAATCTCTTTGATTTGTAAGTATATTACTTTCTGTAATTATTCCATATGCAGACTTAAAAAAAAGATGCAAATATAGACATTGAAAGCATCTAACTGATCAATATAACTTATAAACACAAAATAAAACTAAAAGTTGGAACTCCAATCATGCTTTTGCGAAATCTTGATCAATCTGAAGGTTTGTGTAATGGAACAAGACTTATTGTTACAAGACTTGCAAATCATGTGCTCGAAGCAAAGATAATTTCAGGAAAAAATATTGGGAACTTGATATATATCTTACGAATGTCTATGTCACATTCTCAATCACCTTGGCCTTTCAAGCTAATTAGGAGACAATTTCCCATAGTTGTTTCCTATGGTATGACAATCAACAAATCACAAGGACAATCATTGGACTATGTTGGGATATACATGCCAAAGCCAGTCTTTAGTCATGGTCGGTTATATGTAGCTATTTCAAGAGTTAAAAGCAACAATGGGTTGAAGATTTTAATACATGACAAATATAAGCAATCATCATATACAACAAACAATGTTGTATACAAAGAGGTTTTCCAATCTCTTTGATTTGTAAGTATATTACTTTCTGTAATTATTCCATATGCAGACTTAAAAAAAAGATGCAAATATAGACATTGAAAGCATCTAACTGATCAATATAACTTATAAATTTATATCATCACTCACTTAATCAACTTTTCAATTAGTTAAAAGGTGTTGCTCAATTATTTTGTAATTCAATATTGTACTTTAGACTAATCTATTGAGTATTCCATCATGGACATGCCACATTAATACTTTACCATAATATACATAGATCTAATTTAACAAATGTGCTTAGTTTTATAGTAAAGAATACAATTAGCAATTTGGATTTTTTTTTCTTTCGATTTTTGCAATAGAAAGACAATTTTCAATCATTATTATTTTGCTGAGATGGATCGCCAACTAACATTGGACATGTTATAGAAAGAATATACTATAGTGAATGTAGTACAACCATTAAAAGTTAAAGTATGTTAATAACTCTATTTCTCACATTCCATTATCTTATCAAACAATCAAAATACAATTGAAATTACATCATAAGATCATATTAATCAATATGTAGAGTATGTTACAGGGTTTTGGTGTAGATTATGACCCTTAATGTGGAAAAATACAAATAATGATGTTGTCTTTCGACATTACAAAAGTTATTGATGATACGTTACTAATTTAACATCAATATCCAACCTACAACGATTGATATTGTATGGATGACATTTCTACTGTAGATTTCTTTACATGTAAAACATATTTGAGTAAACTATGATTTATTATTATATACCTTAATCAATAGCATTCAAATTCTATTATTACGATGTTTTCATTGTAACTTGCATGTCCATTGTCTTCAAAAATTGTTTTCTACAAATCAATATTATTTGGCGTACTCCATAGCAACCACAATATTATCACTAATAAATCTTCATGAAATTTTAACTCTCACAACCACAACCACATCATAAATTATTTTGTTGTCAGGTTAATAACTTTAAATACAACTAATATATTAGTTTGGTAATTATTGACTATGGTAATTGTAGTACCTCAATTTTATCCGAATAATTAAAAATTATTTGAATAATAATAATAATAATAATAATATATGTAATAAATATTTTGCAGTTATTATCAGAAATTTACAAATTTAGTATTTTACAATTCAAATTTAAATATATACCAAATTTAAAATAATATAAAACAAAAAATAAGAAATTTGAATTGCAACAACACAACTCTAGTTTTTTTTTTTTTTCTTTCTTTCTTTGTTCTGACAACACACAAATACATTACAGTCTGTCTTTCTTTGCCAACAACCAACACATCAATCCTGTCAACACAACCGACAAACCTTCTTCCTCAACTTAGGCTTCCTCCTTCTTCGCAGACACAACACAACTTCCTGCCAAAAACCAACACACATCTTCATTTTGTTGGTATATTGTTTCACTCTCACTATGCATTCTTTTATTTTCTTTATCTTTCATCAACATCCCTTTTATAAGCATGCTACGACCAATAGAAATTTCTTTTAACATTTGTGCAAGGTAGAAAAAATTCTTTCTTTAAGATTTGTTACTAAAACAATGTAAAATCCAGTTAAAATTTGCCGCAAAAAAGTACACGATCTAGAGCTCGAATTTATCTAATAAACGGAAACATTCACTATTTTATCTATAAATTGAGACAGAAAAATCATACAAAGAAAAAAAAAAGGATAGAAATTCATTTGAGAGAAAAGAAGAGGAAAAAATAGAAAAAGTAACAGACATAACCGTAGTTTCAATCAACGTTAACCGCCGAATACCATCCATCCTGAGCTTTTACACCACCGCTGCCTTCTGTTCCACACCGTTCTGCATCTCACTTTGGTTCGGTCTCTATCACTTTAACATATTTTTATGGTTTCTTGTATATTTGATTTCTATGATACCTTGTATTTCTTGAAATCTGATCTCATGTTCAAATTATACTTATCATTTGTTTAAAATTTGAGAGATATTTTGTTTAAATGATGCATTGTATGGTAAAGATGGTTGTAGATAGCAGGATGTTAAATTTTCCTTTTAGCTAGAAACTAGGCCTTCTTTCTTTACGCGTACATGCGTACGTGCCAGTAACAAGGCTGCCTTAAGTTCTTTTTCTCTTTTCCATTCAGCTTAAGTGTGCAATCTGAGTTATTTTGAAAGTTGTGTTGCGTTAATATTGTCATTTTGCAAGCTGTTTTCTTATACTTTTTATTTAACTTTACTTTAATAAACAACTAACATTTTCTTTTATTTTAGGTTAGGCATTCGTTTTTTTTTTGAAACTTTGATAGTTTATTAACTTTTTTTTATATAATATTATTTTTATAAAAATGATACTGCCAAAAAAATAAAATCATACACAATATTGTTTTTTTTTTAAGTTACATGTGAACATAATTGTTATATCATGACAATTCTAAAACGCAGTTTATTTTTTAATAAATTAATAATTATATAAAATTATTTCAAGATAATTAATTAGATGTTATATCTTTTTAATTGTTGAGCAGTTATAACACAAGTTGTACAAATTGAAAGTTTTAAAACTCATTTTTTTAAAAAATAAATAATTAGACTATTCTTAAATAGATTAAATTAGATGTGACATCTTTTTACTCCTTGAGTTTTGAGACACAAATTGTACAATTTGATCGTCTTAAAACTCATATTTTAAAATAATTATTCAAATCAAACAAGCTTTTTTTTGATGTTCGTCAAAATTAACTTTTTAAAAACAACAAAATACAATTTATTTAAAAACAATCTACACGTCCACATTTTCTACCAATAACTACATAACTTTGATTTCTCCATGGCACCGGGAGATACTTAGGAGCACGATCATGCTTTTGTCAAGCACAATAATAAAAACTTGTTTTTTCACTCTTTTTTAACACGCTTTTATCTCAAAAAATCACATTTATAAAAAATAATTTATATTCATATTTAATAATAAAGAGAAATAAATATGTTTAAGTTGATATAATTTTGCACAATTAATTATAGGTAACCGTATTTTAACGGATGTCGTAGGATGCTAATACCTTCCCTACGCACAATCGACTCCCGAACTCAAAATCTAGTATCAAATAACATTTTTTATTTTTTTTTTCTATTTTTTAAGGGTTTCCCAATATGTTTCCTATTTTAAAAATAAATTTTGGTGGCGACTCCATTGAATTCGAAGAAAACTCGAAATTTTAGGCCGCGACAGCTGGCGACTCCACTGGTGAGATTCTTAGAGAGTCAAGCCTATGCAAATTAATTTGGCATAATTTTTTAACTTTTTCTGCATTTGTTTGTTTTTCATTTTTATTTTCTTTATGTGTTTATTATTTCTTAATAAGTATTAGCTAACATTATAATATTCTTTTAAGCTAGTAGATCTTTATTTTATTTTATTTATTTATTTATTTTGTATATGCATATATGTTTTGTTAGTATTATGGAGTTATTGAGTTATGCTTATTCAACACCTACACTTTTACTAAGACAAACACTTATGAGTGGAACCTTATACCCGGGTTTGAACAAAACTTAAGCTTAGTTTAGAGATTGCGTAGCGGTAGCCTTCTAGATGTACATGTAAGATATATGCCTCTGTGATTTTGATGTAACTCCCAAACATATGCATTCTCTGATTAATCTAATAGTTTGAGTTGAGATACATTTCAGGAAAGAATCAAACACTACACTTGGACAAAACTTGGATCTCAAGCAATCAAGCAAAGAATGATTGGATCATACAAAGCTTGAAGATTATGTGTAAATGTGTCTATGGTTCATAGTGTTTATTAGTTAGATTCATCATTATGATTTCACACATCTAATATTTGCCAATTAAAACTGAAATCATAAAATAAGTATGTTAATAAATCAAATGGTAAATCAACTGGGCAATCAATTTTCTGAGTCATAGAACCAAGTTTTCACTAAGTCAATCGATTAGCAAATCGATTACTTAAAGGTTTGTGTCAGACCTGTATTCTATGATTAAAGGAAATCGATTGGACAATCGATTGATATACTTTTCTTAAGTTACAAGTTTTCTACTAATCAATTGGTTAATCGATTTTCTGATTCACAAAACAAAGGCTTCACTGAGTTAATCGATTCGCAAATCGATTACTTAAATAGGTTGTATCAGACCTGTGCTCTATGAGTAAAAGAAATCGATTAGGTAATCGATTGCATAAATGAATCAGTTCATCATTTATCAGAAATATACTGCATAATCGATTGGCAAATCGATTGAAATTAAATATTTGAGTTACAAGAGAAAATCAGTCGATTGACAAATCGATTTGATTAAATGTTTAAGTTACATGAAGAAATCAGTCGATTGGCAAATCGACTTTGTTGAGTGTCTGAGTAACAGGGAGAAATTAGCCCATTGCCAAATCGATTATGTTAGTGAAAATGAATCGACTGAGTAATCGATTGCTTGATCTCATATTTTGAACAAAACAATTATAACCGATTACTCAATCGACTATGATATGAACTAAGTATCAATTTCTGATATATGCATTAAAAACATCGATTAGCAAATCGATTAGTTCATCTGTTTCAAGAATTTAAAGAAAAACAAGAAACGCGAAATCGATTGGGAAATCGACTGAGCTGGTAATACACATTAATAAAATCGATTGGGAAATTGATTTGTCTGAGTTTTTCTGAAACTATATAAACTGAATCAATCACAATTTTAAAGACAACAAATATACTTAGAAAGAACAAAAAAGAATCTCATTGACTTTTCAAAAAATACACTTTGAGAAAAACTGTTATAACTCACAAACATTATTGGCAAATACTTAGTGTGAGAATTCATTGTGATTGAATCGAGTGTTTTTAGTCTTTTTTTTTTAAAGAATCATCTTTGTAAAAGAAACTGTGTGGAAATCCAGTATTGTGAAACTGGTGGTCATCTTTTAGAATGTGTGATCATCTAAAGGAGATCTCAATCTGATCTTGCTAGAGCTTGGCGATTAGTTCTTAAGGATAGATTGGTTGTTGTTGAAGATTGATGTTGAGTTAGATGTATAGGCAGTGAAGTGCTGAAAATTCTGTAAACATTCTCAAATCAATAATAGTAAAGGCTGGAATCGGTAAGTGATTCCAGGACTGGATGTAGACTATCTAATTGATAGTTGAACCAGTATAAAAATCTATGGTGCACACTTCTCTATCCCTATACTCCTTATCTTGATAATGCATGTGTTCTTGAATCTTAATTTTGAATAAACTATTTGAATCTATTACTGTTTAAAATTGGAATTAATATTAAACAAGTTGGTTTTGATATTAAGTTCATCACTTAGGAAGGAATTAGATAATCTTGTTAATAATATTGTATACAACTTCCTACGGATAGAGGTCATAACACCAACAATACATCTTGTTTGGTTAGCATGAAGATCTCACCTAGAGTTTGATCCTGTTGAGGTTATTGTCACTCCAAATAGTTTACCTATTGTTGTTGACAATATTCTAAAATAGGATTATCGGCTCTAGGAACCGTGTTTAGAACCATAGAGCCTCCCTTGTGAGAGTTTCACTACATAAGCCAATGGATCATTTCATTGTAAGAATATCCATACAAACCACAAAAATATCTCATACATTCAAGACTTTATATATAATAGTTTCATTCATATCTCATGACATTTTTTTCTCTTTCTAAGGAAAAAATGAAACATAATAGCATTTTGCATAAATTTTCAAGATTTTTGGGGAATCATACAAACCTTAGTCACGTGTTATTTAAGTGGACAATGGGATCGGAAAAAAGAAAAAATTTACTTTTAAATTTCAAGCAACCAGATTTGAAAAGTTTAAGAGACATCAACAATCAAATGAAAACTATGCAACGAGAGAGTTTCTTTCACAAATAAGGGAAGATCCTAAATCTCTTGGCAGTGAATGTGCAAACAGGAGCTCTCACGGCATTGGCTTAGTATTATGGTCCTCTCTTAAGATGTTTCACCTTTCAAGACTTTCAGTTGGCTCCGACATTAGAGGAATTTGAACGAATATTGGGTTACCCCTTAGAGAAAGGAAATCCTTATCGATATACTGGGCAACCACCGAGTTTGGGCGCAATTGTGGAAGTGGTTATTCATGGGTTTTCAAGGAAATATCTAGAGCAAAAGTGCCAAGATTTAGCCGTTAAAAAAGAATGGAGTACTTTTATAGATGTTTTGGCTCTCATTATCTATGGTATTATTTTATTCCCAAACCTTGATAATTTTTTAGATTTTGATGCCATCAATGTCTTCTTAGCTGTTAACAAAGATGAACAAAATCCAGTTCCTGTGGTTCTTCCTGATGTATACTACTCTCTGCATATGCGACACAAGAAGAAGGGGGAACAATTTTGTGTTGTGTTCCAGTGCAGTATACTCGGTTTGTGTCACACATGTTCAAGAAAGGGTATCATGTTCTGGTTAAGAGTAATCGTGAATGGGCTCAGAGTATAGCTAGTCTTACAGGGGATACAATTTCATGGTACTATAGAGAACAAGGGGTGGAAGAGGTAATATGCCAATGCGGATATTTTCCAAATGTACCTCTCATGGGAATGAAAGCATGTATTAATTACAATCCAATTGTAGCTCTAAGACAACTTGGCTACCCCTTGTTGGATAAACCAAATGATAAGTCATTGGAAGCTTTTGTTTTGTACAATACGGGTATAGTAGACCCACCAATGTTGAGAAGGATAAGTCGAGCTTAGGAATTGATCATTAGAAAAGGAAAAGTACTCGGATGTAGAAGTTGCAACACACAAGAACCATATCAACAATGGGTAAAGAAAAGAGTCCAAGAAATCAAGCTGTCTTTCCACAATACAACCTCAAATGATAAGGAAATGTCTGAACCTATCCTTGTTACAAATGAAGAAATAGAAGAGCTAAAAGAATCATTGTTAAAATCTGAAGTGGAGAAAAAAGAGCTACAAGCGAAGTTAGAAAAAGTATCCCAAGAGAATGAGAACTTACGATCAAAAAACACATGTAAGAGTCCGTTTATCGAGAGAAGCAACAAGAGGTTGAAAATTGAAAAAGAAAATAAACTTGACATACAAGATTGTTTGAAAGGCGCAAATGAAGAGTTAGATGTGCGAAAGCAAGAAAAGAATGCAGCTATTGAAGAGGCCTATATGTGGAAACAGATGTGGACAAAATCAGCAAGCTCTGAGAAGAACATAAAAAATGGGTTTGAAGATTTAAAGAAACAACTGAAAGAAATGGTAGCTAAATACGAGAGTCAAGTAAGGAATGAGAGGCAACAGAAGGAAAAAATTGAAGAATTACTCTCAAAACACCAAGATGCTCTAAGAATGGAAATGTAAACTTCTAGTGAGTTGAAGAATTACATTGATTATCAAGAAAAGATCTATAATGACTTAAAGGATGAAACCATATATTGGGAGGAGCATTTCATGATGTTGCTTGGACAATTGAAGAATCAAGAGATTTTATAAAGAGTTGGAAGATAAAGGCAGGTATTGGAAAGATTGCTTTTCAAATTTGGCAATAATAGTTAATCAGGTAATCATAAAAATTTCAAAACACCTAAAAGAGATTGATGCAGTAATGCATCCACTAAACCCTCCAATCAAAGTCTACAAGTTCGGTGAATATTGCAAACATTTAGTAGAAGAATTAGAGGAGAGGATTGGTTGTCCTATTGAAAGAGATGATTGAAATACCATAATCGATGTAGTTTTTAATTTAAATGCAATGTACTTTTTTCTCATCAATGAAGGATTTGTTATTTTTTTTTTACCGATTCCCATATTTCTTCTTCACTAATAATTTGTGTTCGTAAGACTTATGATTCCCCAACATCCAAATGTAAAAATAAAATAAAAAATCAATAATTGCATTTTCATTCCATTCATGTTTAATAAGACTTGTGTTTACTGCATTGTGATTGCTAACTAGATATTTTTCAAGCCTATGGTAGCGTGATGCATGTTCTAGGATTTGAGCGATAAATTCATAACCCTTTCTAAACACTTGAGAGACATTTTTGTGAGATTGTGTGAAGAGAGAATTGAATTTGATGAATGAATGCTAATGTGTACAAATCTTGTTGTCTTTTTGTTTTTTTTGAAAACAACCATAGAGCATGATGAATGTTTTGCAGTAGCAAGAACTTTGAAACTTGAGTTTGATTTAATTTGAGAAATTGAATTTAGGTGTGCATTTAACTGGACCAAATCTGAAATTAATTGTTGCTTGGGGACAAACAATAGATTAAGTTTGGGGTTGTGTTGACTCTTCATCATATGCATATTTTCCCACAGTTTCAGTCTTATTTATCCTCAATCATCAGTTAAATTAAGGATTTATTTGATATATTTTGTTGATTTTTGTTCTTTGAGTTGATAAAATGTTTTGTGTTTTTATTTCGTTGATTAAGTAGGAATTTTTCGTAATTTTACATTGCGTTTTGTTTTAGTGCATTGCTGAATTTTGGTGAGAAATCAACATGACATATGTAGCGTATTTCAACCATATCTGGAGTTGTAGATGTCCAATTGGAGTCACACCAAGTGCAAATGAAAGCTACGATCCATAGCTACAACTTTCATGAAGACACCGGAACCAAATTCAGAATTGAAAGAGGAGAAAAATGCAATATACGCAGGACAACAGATGTTGAGCGCTTGGAGCGCGCCTGAAGCGCTTTTTCCAACATCTGCTACTGCCCAAACACGCCTGGAGCGCGTTTTCCGCGCCTGGAGCGTGCGACGCGCACCAGCAACCATAAAAACGCAGATTTTTACTGTTTTAGGGATCTTTTTGACTCTTGGGAACTTGGGAGACTTGTGCCCTAGCATAGAAACTCAAAGACGGCCGTTTCTAACGCCATTGAAGCAGTTTTATCAAGAATCATCCATGAATCATTCTTGTAATTCTTCTTTAATCCTTATCTTTTGTATCTCTGTCATGAGTAACTAAACCCTGTTTGTTAGGGATGAGTGTAACCAGATGAAACCCTTATTTTTCTGATTTGATTTCTAGTTATATGAATGAGTTTATTGAATTGTTTTTCTCATCTCTGTGCTTAATGCTTTTTATTGCTTGATCAACATTAAAATGTTCTACGATTTGTATTTTGAAACGGAAGTGGACTTTACGAATGCTTGAGATGAGAAATTCATGAATTTGTAGTCTAGACATAGGTGCAGGTCATGAAACCAATTAAATTAGTTGCAAAGCAATAATTTACAAGAGAATTTCTATACGGTAATGCTTAATTCTAATCTTAAATCTACTAAGGAATTAGGGGTTACTTTGGAATTAAAGGTTCTGTCACTAAGACATTAGGGCAAGAATAATAAAGAGAATTCGGTAATAATTCAATAAAGGAATTCAATAACTAGGATCAAATTAGACACCAAGGTTGGATTCGAAGTCAAACTCATCCCTGACATTTTTCTCAATTTATAAAGGATCAATTTTACTATTGTTGTGCATTTTAAATATTATTTCAATTAACTTGGGAACTTTTTGTTCAATTTCAATAATTAAATATAATTCAATAGTAAAATGCAATCCTTGAGTTCGACACTCGGTACTACCGTTTTATTATTACTTGCAACGATTCAGTACATTTGCTGAAACGCTATCAGTTTTTGGCGCCGTTGCCGGGGATTGCCATATCACTATTGAATTTAAATTTTTTGCTCTGCAATAAAATTTCTTCTTTTATTTTATTTCAAAAAAAAAAATTTCTGTTTTAAAACTGTTTTGTTTTTACTTAATTATTTATCTTTGTTTAGTTTAAACTGTTCATTACTCACAATCTGTCTAACCTTGTATGCGAGGCTAGTCCTCTGCTGAACTTATCTTTGATCTAGAAATCGAAAAAACAGCGAAGGCACATCGAAAGGCGGCTCGAGAAAGAAAACAAAGGGAAAGACATTTAGATGTGGAAGAAGAGGTTTTGGGTGATTCCATCATAGTTACTGAGATGACCGATCCACCACTATCAGAACGTACTCTCGACGAGTATGGGAATCGGAATAGAAATTATGCTCGATTACCCATCCATAACCAACCGGTTACAGTCAACAAGTTTGAAAGCAGGTTATTCTCAAAACAGATAGAAGATGTTATTGCCACTGAGATAAAGAAAGGAATAGCAGCTCTAAATATACAACCCTCGGTAGCCCCTGTCAAATTACTAAAGCAGACTAGTTGTAGCCTTTGTGGAGGAGCACATAAAACTGGAGCCTGTGAGACACTGGATGACAATGAGTTAGAATAACTAGAACAAGTGAATCTTGTTAGTAATAACGGGAGGCAGAACAATCCCTACTCTAATATGTACAATCCTGGTTGGAGAAATCATCCAAATTTTTCCTGGAGAGATCAGCAAGGTGGTTCTCAGGGTAAACAAGGAGCTCAAACGAACCAATTTCCACCTAGAAAGGCTGCTTGGGAGAGTGCTATGGAGAAATTAGTGACAACTACAAATTCTTTCATTGAAGAGTCAAGAGCCATCCAGAAAAATCACTCTGCATCCATAAAGAATCTGGAAACTCAAATGGGTCAACTTGCTCAACAAATGGCACAAAGAACGACTGGACATTTGCCTAGTGACACAGTTACGAATCCACGAAATTATGTCAATGCCGTGACAACAAGGAGTGGCAAGGTAAGTGAACAAGTACCACTTAAAGTCAAACAAAGTGTAAGCACTTCAAGCTCGACCCACTCAGAAGAAACAGTCACACCGACCTTAGTGGAAGAGCACACCACTCTTGAAAAGGAGGAAGAACATGTGGTACAAAAAAGGGAACCACTGAACAAGGAGCTCAAACGAACCAATTTCCACCTAGAAAGGCTGCTTGGGAGAGTGCCATGGAGAAATTAGTGAAAACCACAAACTCTTTCATTGAAGAGTCAAGAGCCATCCAGAAAAATCACTCTGCATCCATAAAGAATCTGGAAACTCAATTGGGTCAACTTGCTCAACAAATGGCACAAAGAACGATTGGAAATTTGCCTAGTGACATGGTTCCAAATCTGCGAAATAATGTCAATGCCTTGACAACAAGGAGTGGCAAGGGAAGTGAACAGGTATCGCCTAAAGCAAAACCAAGTGTAAGTACTTCAAGCTCAACCCACTCAGAGGAAACAATCACACCGACCTTAGTGGAGAAGCACACCACTCTTGAAAAGGAGGAAGAACCTGTGGTACAAAAAAGGGAACCATTGCCAAAACCAGAAATTCGACTTCTGTTTCCTCAAAGGTTAAAAAAGAAAGAAACAGAAAAACAATTCGGTAAGTTCCTTGATGTTTTTAAAAAATTACAGATTAACATTCCTTTTGCAGAGGCACTAGAACAGATGCCAACATACGCCAAGTTCATGAAGGAGACTCTATCGAAGAAAAGAAAAATCGGCGGCGAAACAGTGATGCTTATGGAAGAATGTAGTGCTATACTACAGAGAAAATTGCCGCTGAAGCTCAAGGATCTTGGAAGCTTCTCAATCCCGTGCGCTATTAGAAATAGAACTTTTGGGAAGGCGTTGTGTGATCTTGGGGCTAGTGTGAGTCTTATGCCCCTTTCCATATACAAAAAATTGGGCATTGGAAAAGTCAAAGACACACAACTTATGCTACAATTTGCGGATCGCTCAATGAAACACCCATATGGAGTGGTGGAAGATGTGTTGGTTAAAGTGGACAAGTTTATTTTTCCAGTGGATTTCGCGGTACTAGAGTAAATGAGGAAACTGTCACTTTTAACATTCTGAAAGCCATGGAACACTCAAAAGAAAGAGAAGGGTGCAATCGAATCGAAATCTTAGATGAGATAGTCAATGAAGAAATAGAGCATCAAACACCCAGTTTGCCGTTAGAAAGAGTGTTATGCCTACCCCAAGATGTTGTCAAAGAAAGTGAAGATCCAAAGATGAAAGAGGTTTTGGCAATGTTGGAGGCATCGCCATCCTACTCCCCCCGTTTTCCTACAAGATGGGAGGAGTTGAAAGGGAATGAAGTTAAGCCCTCAGAGAAAAAGACACCACTGATTGAACTTAAACAGTTGCCTCTTCATTTGAAATATGTATTCCTAGAGGAAGAAGATAAGAATCCAGCCATAATTAGTGCAAGCTTAAGTGAATTGCAAGAAGAAAAGTTGTTGAGAATTCTACGGAAGCATAAGGGGGCCATCGGTTGGTCCATTGAGGACTTCAAGGGAATAAGTCCGACTTTTTGTATGCACAAAATCTTAATGGAGGACAATCACAAACTGGTAGTACAACCCCAAAGGAGATTGAACCTGACAATGAAAGAAGTGATTAGGAAAGAAATGGTAAAGCTCCTAGAAGCCGGTCTCATTTACCCCATTTCAGACATCCCTTGGGTGAGTCCCGTCCAAGTTGTACCAAAAAAGGGTGGAACAACCGTCATCACAAATGAAAAGAATGAGCTAATTCCTACACAAACGGTTACAGAATGGAGAGTGTGTATTGACTATAGAAGGTTGAATAGCGCTACGAGGAAGAATCATTTCCCACTCTCTTTCATTGATCAGATGCTGGAGCGGCTAGCCGGACATGAATATTACTGCTTCCTAGATGGCTATTCGGGATACAATCAGATAGTTGTGGCACCCGAGGATCAAGAGAGAACTGCATTCACATGTCCGTATGGGGTGTTTGCATATCGGTGAATGTCGTTTGGGCTGTGCAATGCACCTGCCACATTTCAAAGGTGCATGATGTCCATATTCTCCGATATGATTGAAAAACATATCGAAGTATTTATGGATGACTTTTCTGTCTTTGGTTCATCTTTTGATAATTGTTTGAGTAATTTGTCTCTTGTATTAGAAAGGTGTGAAAAATTCAACTTGGTCCTAAATTGGGGAAAATGTCATTTTATGGCACAAGAGGGAATTGTATTAGGTCACCGGATCTCCCACAAGGGGATTGAGGTAGACAAGGCCAAAGTTGAAGTTATTGAAAAACTTCCCCCTCCTACCAATGAAAAAGGCATTAGAAGCTTTTTAGGCCATGTTGGATTTTATAGAAGATTTATAAAATATTTTTCAAAAATTGCAAAACCACTCACAAATCTACTTGTGAATGACACACCCTTCAAATTTAATGAGGACTGTTTGCATGCTTTTAACAATTTGAAAAATAAGTTGATAATTGTGCCAATTATCACTACACCTGACTGGTCACTACCTTTTGAAATCATGTGTGATGCAAGTGACAATGCTATTGGGGCAGTCCTGGGGCAAAGAAAAGATAAAATGTTGCATGTAATTTACTATGCTAGCCATGTTTTAAATCAGGCCCAACACGATTATGCCACAACTGAAAAAGAATTATTAGCTGTAGTTTATGCTTTTGATAAATTTCGATCTTATTTATTAGGATCGAAAGTTATTGTTTACACTGATCATGCTGCCTTGAGGTATTTGTTTACTAAGCAGGAATCGAAACCAAGATTACTTAGATGGATTCTATTACTACAAGAATTCGACATTGAGATCCGAGATAAGAAGGGATCAGAGAATATTGTAGAAGACCACCTATCTCGATTGGATAATGTCGAGGAGGATGAGGACATTAGACCAATTCGAGACCAGTTTTCCGATGAGCACATCTTCGCTATGGTCATGGCACCTTGGTTCGCTAACTTTGCTAATTTTAAGGTAGGTGAGACAATTCCATCTGATTTCACGTACCAACAACGAAAGAAGTTCATCCATGATGCCAAATTCTATGTATGGGATAAACCCTTCCTGTACAAAAGAGGAGTGGATGGTTTGTTGCGAAGGTGTGTGCCTGAGGAGGAGCAAGAAAAGGTATTTGGCACTGCCACGACTCTGATTATGGGGGTCATTTCAGTGGTGATCGGATTGCAGCAAGAGTTCTCTAATCGGGATTATTTTGGCCTTCATTGTTCAAAGATGTATTCAACTACGTGAAGAAGTGTGATCGATGCCATCACACCGATAATATTTCAAAACAGGATGAGATGCCGCAAAATCCTATATTGGAAGTAGAAGTGTTCGACGTGTGGGGTATTGACTTCATGGGTCTATTCTCGTCCTCATATAAAAAAGTCTATATTTTGGTGGCGGTAGATTATGTCTCCAAATGGGTTGAAGGAGTTGCTACTCAAACTAATGATTTAAAACAGGTCATCACATTTCTCAAGAAGAACATCTTTGCCCGTTTTGGCGTACCTCAAGCTTTGATTAGTGACGAGGGCACTCACTTTCTAAACCGAAAAATGGAATACCTTCTGAGGAAATATAACGTGCGTCATAGGGTGACAACCCCATATCACCCACAAACCAGTGGGCAAGTTGAAGTATCCAACAGGCAGCTCAAGCAAATTCTTGAAAAAACAATGAATGCCTCACAAAAAGATTGGTCAACGAAACTTGATGATGCACTTTGGGCCTACCGAACAGCTTTAAAAACCTCCCTTGGTATGTTGCCGTATCAAATCGTGTATGGTAAAGCCTGCCATTTGTCGCTCGAACTGGAGCATCGAGCATTTTGGGCGACGAAATATGTAACACCCCGATTTTCCAAGCGAGGGTGTACTTTTTTTTTTCAAAAACAAACTCATGAAACAAAGAATAATTAAGTAAAATACCTTTGGATAAATATTTAAGTCGTAACACAACGACAAATAAGTCAACAGAATTTACAAGCAGCGGAGTAGTTTTTGAAATACAAATCCAAAGTATTTACACTTCAAAAAGTGGTACATAGACCCCATCATAAGAAGATGTCAAACAGATAATAATAGTATAGGTACAGTTTTCCAAATTAAAATAACTGCAACCCAAAAAGAAAAACGTCTAGTCCCTATACATCAACCTAATCTGATCATTCTACCAAAAAACTATACACCCTGAGTGATCTCCACGCGCCCCGTGAGATCCTCTTACATAGCTCCAGTCAAGCATTCCCATCTACATTCCCATCCGTAGGGTACGAACCGGTAGGATCGTCCTGGCTCTCATCTGAGGGCAAAGCGCAGATTTCCACAATAGTTGTAAAGGGTCACCAACCGAAATTAAAAGTTAACACATAACATTTAAATTTTAGATGCACAAAATTAGGGTGGTACTGATTCGTCCTTTCATCCCAACTTCCCTTATCATCTAATACACATGCTCTCAACAGATCTTCCAGGGACTGATTCGTCCTTTCAGTCTGTCCGTCCGTTTGTGGATGGTAAGCTGAGCTCAATCGTAGTTTTGTTCCCAACGCTTCGTGCAACGCTACCCAAAATTGTGATGTGAACTTCGGATCACGGTTTGATACAATACTCGATGATACCCCGTGTAACCTCACAATTTCAGCAATGTAGATCTCTGTTAGCTGATCTACCTTATAGGTGGTCTTTACTGGCAAAAAGTGAGCGGATTTAGTCAGTCGATCCACTATCACCCATATAGAATCATTCTTTCTCCTTGTTTTAGGCAATCCAGTTATAAAATCCATGGAAATGCTGTCCCACTTCCATTCAGGTATATCTAAAGGTTGCAACATCCCAGCAGGTCGCTGATGTTCCACCTTCGCTTTCTGACAAGTTAGACAAGTTGATACATACTC
>NC_021164.2:20432406-20434847 GCF_000331145.2 Cicer arietinum | reverse complement strand
TTTTCCTCATATCTGTAATTCCTGGTACACAGATCCTCCCATTACATTGCAAAATATTATCTGATCCAATCTTGAACTCTGTTGTCTTCCCTTGCACTATTAGGTTCCTCTTCTCTTGTATTAAGACGTCATCTTGAGAATTTGCAATGTCTTCAAGTAGTCCACTCGAAATCTTAATCATTCCGAATTTCAAAATTCCTGGTGCAAACTCTACGTTCAAGTGTAGATCTCTAAAAGCTTCCCACAACTCTTGTTGTTTAGCCATAATTGTTGAAAACACCGAGACACTTCTCCCACTCAAAGCATCAGCCACTACATTGGTCTTCCCATGGTGGTACTGCAATGTGAAATCAAAGTCTTTGAGAGTCTCCATCCATCGTCTCTAGCGCATGTTCAATTCCTTCTGATCAAACAAATATTTCAAACTTTTATGGTCACTGAACACGGTGAATGTGCACCCATATAAATAGTGCCTCCAGATCTTCAACGCAAAAACAACCGCAGCAAGCTCCAAATCATGAGTAGGATAGTTTCTCCCATGAATCTTCAATTGCCTTGAGGCATAAGCTACAGCTTTCTTGTGTTGCATCAGAACACATCCCAAACATTGGTGAGACGCATCACAATAAACTTCATAGGGTTCATCTGATTGCGGTAATACCAACACTGGTGAGGACGTCAATTTTCTCTTTAGTAACTGAAAATTTTCCTCACACTTCCCCGTCCATGCGAACGGTTGATCTTTTCTGGTAAGTTGTGTCAATGGAGTCACAATCTTTGCAAAACCTTCAATAAACCTCCTGTAGTACCCTGCCAATCCCACGAAGCTTCGTATGTCAGTGACAGTCTGAGGTTGTTTCCAAGCAAGAACCGCCTCAATCTTAGCCGGATCTACAGCGATTCTTTCCTGGGTTATCACATGTCCTAAGAAATTCACTTTTCTAGCCAAAACTCACACTTCGACAAATTGGCATACAACTGCTTCTCGCGTAAAATCTCCATAACTTGACGTAAGTGTTCTCCATGCTCTTCTTCAGTTCTCGAGTAAATTAACATATCATCAATGAACACCACAACAAATTTATCAAGGAATGGACTAAAGATTCTGTTCATGTAGTCCATGAAAATTGCTGGTGCATTGGTAACTCCAAACGGCATAACCAGATATTCATAATGTCCGTAACGGGTTCTGAAAGCAGTTTTCTAAATATCTCCTTCCCTTACTCGAGTCTGATGGTAACCCGACTTCAAGTCAATCTTCGAAAATATCGCGGCCCCTCTCAATTGATCCATTAAATCATCGATGCGTGGCAAAGGATAACGATTCTTAATAGTTGCCTTATTAAGCTGTCTATAATCCACACATAAACGCGAGCTTACGTCCTTCTTCTTAACTAGTAAAACTGGAGCTCCCCATGGTGATACACTTGGTCTAATAAATTTCTTCTTCAACAAATCTTCAATTTGGCCTTTGAGTTCATTTAATTCCAATGGTGACATTCGGTACGGCGCAATTGAAATTGGTCCCGTTCCTGGGTGCAAATCAATGAAAAATTCCACTTCTCTTACCGGTGGCAATTCTGGAATTTCCGTTGGAAATACATCCCGGTACTCATTGACAAGCATCACATCTTCTATGTTCACATTTATCTTTGCCTCCACGTTAGTCAGAGACAAAAACTCATTAGTCCCTTCGCTTAGCAACACTCGGAGTTTGTTAGCGGCTAAATACTTAACAACTCCTGGTTCGAGGTAAAAAAAATGATTTTAAAGCATGGATTTTAATTTTAAATCACATGAAAGTGTTGATGGTTGTATCTAAATGATTAATGTTTTCATATTTCTTTTGAAATCAATTTAGGACATTCGTCATGGTTTTGAAATAGTACAAAATTAATATTATTAACAATAGTGATTCTTGAATATTCAAGGTTGGTTGAAATTTTATAGTTAGACTTTTAGAAACAAATAATTGTGAAGAGATTAAATTCGATTTATTTTATAAAAGGAAATATCTAGCAGTAGGACGAGTAGCTCTAGTTACATTCACAATTGGTTCTACCTTCGGAGCCGTGCAATCCTTTGCCATGTGTCCTGGCTTCTGACAATTGTAGCAGGTGAGAGTATCATGGGTACAAGCGTTAGCATAATGTCCCTCTTCCCTACATCGGAAACATCGAACCACTCGTCCCAGTTGTCTCCCGAAATTCTGGTTCCCTGGGCGATTCTGCCCACCGTTGTTAGTTCGTGGTCGATCATAAGGTTTAGCAACTTGTTTTCCCCTGTTGTTCTGATAATTCACCCGACTAGGCCCTCCTGCACTAGAATTCCCTCCTCGGCTAGCCCTCTTATTCTTCATATCCTCCACTTCGCTACATTTTTCCACAAGAACTTGGAAACGTAGAATTCCCAAGGGCAAGACCGAGTCTTGAATCTCATAC
>NC_021164.2:20431266-20432284 GCF_000331145.2 Cicer arietinum | reverse complement strand
TCCCCTGATGCAGTTTCAGGAAATCATCACCCAACTTAGTCCTGGTACTCATCGAGAAGTATTTGTCTAAAAACTTCCTTTTGAATGATTCCCAGTTCACCTCCTCGTGAGCTGACCTCATCAACAATCTTGCACTCCTCCACCAGTACTCAGCATCCCCGAGTAGCATATAAAGGGCATAGTTGACCTTCACTTCTGCCTGACAGTTAATCATTTCGAAGATCTTCTCCACTTCCTGGATCCATTGATCCACTTTCTCTGAATTCTCATCCCCCTTAAACTTGGGAGGATTGTAACGACGGAAGTCTTTTAACCCTCTTGACTCCGCAGCACGAATC
Organism: Cicer arietinum; assembly: GCF_000331145.2. NCBI lineage: Eukaryota > Viridiplantae > Streptophyta > Magnoliopsida > Fabales > Fabaceae > Cicer > Cicer arietinum. The sequence goes on along the minus strand of NC_021164.2, from coordinate 20,431,946 downwards.
TCTCTTCCCCTCTTTTCAAGATCGCGTTGAGTCTTGGCAGCAGTCTGTGCAGCAACAGAAGCAGCCATGTTATTCATAGCCTCCGCCATTCGATCGTCCCTATTAGCGTTGGCCCTTGGAACGTCATTTCTTCTTGGCGGCATGGTTTTTCCTATAAAACCATCATCAAGTAGAGTCTTAACACTACTTCAAATAATTCCAAATCTAGTTTCCGACCACATCAACACGGACCTGACAACTCAATCCACCTAAACCGACGCATGATCAGATAACAACTCCCACTTACAGGTTGACCTACAATCTATAACCAAGGTTCCACAGCCCCCAAAGAAAACCAAACCAAAGCTTTGATACCACAATGTAACACCCCGATTTTCCAAGCGAGGGTGTATTTTTTTTTTCAAAAATGAACTCATGGAACAAAGAATAATTAAGTAAAATACCTTTGGATAAATATTTAAGTCGTAACACAACGACAAATAAGTCAACAGAATTTACAAGCAACGGAATAGTTTTTGAAATACGAATCCAAAGTATTTACACTTCAAAAAGTGGTACATAGACCCCATCATAAGAAGATGTCAAACAGATAATAATAGTATAGGTACAGTTTTCCAAATTAAAATAACTGCAACCCAAAAAGAAAAACGTCTAGTCCCTATACATCAACCTAATCTGAT
>NC_021164.2:20414124-20430010 GCF_000331145.2 Cicer arietinum | reverse complement strand
TAAGTAAACGTAGACATTAAGAGATTCCCCATTCTTAATACTCATTTAACTTAAACGATTTTCTCAAACACACATTAAGTAAACCGAGATATTAAAAGATTCCCCATTTTTAATACTCATTTAACTTAAACGATTTTCAAAACAAACATTAAGTAAACGTAGACATTAAGAGATTCCCCATTCTTAATACTCTTTTAACTTAAACGATTTCCAAAACGAATATTAAGTAAACAAGACATTAAGAGATTCCCCATTCTTAATACTCATTTAACTTAAAACGATTTTCAAAACAAACATTAAGTAAACAAGACATTAAGAGATTCCCCATTCTTAATACTCACTTAACTTAAACAATTTTCAAAACAAACATTAAGTAAACAAGACATTAAGAGATTCCCCATTCTTAATACTCGTTTAACTTTAATGGTTTTCAAGTCCCACAACAAAACAAATTCAACCACATTATCAAATTCAATTCACAATCCACACCAAAACACATCAAATTTCATCGGTATTAACTGAGAACACGTCAAATACGACGAACACAAATCAACACAATCTAGCACTCAAATACAACAAGTTTCTTTTACCCGAAATCATACACAAATGAGTTAAAGTCATTTTCCACGAAACATTCATCACTAACACCAAAACCTAGCTCTAAGATTTTACCCATCACGCCTTAGATTCATTTTTCCCCAAGTCAACACTCTAACTCTAACAAAATTCTTTTCTACACAATCACAGATAAGTCCCTAAATGCAAACTAGAAGTTTGGAAGGAGCCCTTACCTTAACGATAGCTTTAACGTGCGTTTCCGGTACCGCGAGTAAATTCGGTAAAATCTCCGCTCGCGACGTCGCTTCCTTAGTTAGTTCACTAGCACCGTAGTGTGGTGGTGAGCAACTTTCCCTTCTATCTCTTCGCGAAATGAAGTTTAGATCTAGATAAAACGGGGAGGTTTGTGTTTGACGGTTTTAAAATCCCTAACACCGTTTTTCTTCGTTTTCGAATCAACGAGGGAGAGTGAAGTTAAGAAATCCTTATCCTATCACCCACCAAGCCTTGGGTTTCTAATCTTGGAGAAAGGAAGCAAAGAAAACGAAAAATGATGGAATTTTACTTTTTCTTTCCTTTCTCTTTCTTTCCTTTCTTTTTCCTTTCTTCCGTTTTCCTTCTTTCCTTTTTATATCCTTTTCTTTTCTTTTCCTTTTCTTTCCAAACAAATAGGTATATATATATATATATATATATATATATTAATAACTTCTAACAAATATCTCAAAATAACTAGATATTTGTTAAATTACCATTTCACCCATAACGCATTAAATTCTTCTTAAAAGATTCACCGCAGTTAATTTAATTTATTATCGACGAGTAATTCTAAACGGCATCAAAATATCTTTTTGATCATATAAACTTCAAAATATTATTAACTTTGGCTAAAAAGCCTCCGAGCCAAAATCCAAAATACACAAAAATACATAAAGTATACTTTAAAATTATGGGTCTTACAAAATACTTGAATTTTGACTTGGTTAAGGGAGGCGAATCAAGAATTCTGCAGCTTCACGAGTTAGAGGAGTTCCGGAATTTCGCATATGAGAACACTAAAATATATATAGAAAAAACCAAGAAATGGCATGACAACAAAATTAAATTCAAGGAATTCCAAGAGGGAGAGCTGGTTCTTCTATTCAACTCAAGATTGAAGTTGTTCCTAGGAAAACTAAAGTCAAGATGGTCGGGCCCCTTCAAGATAATCAAGGTATTTCCATATGGGGTTGTGGAGTTGAAAGACACACACTCGAATTGGAACTTTAAGGTGAATGGACAAAGGCTCAAATCTTATTTAGGGGCAGAGTCAAAACCTTTGACGGAGTCCATCCATCTGATCAACACTTGAAGGGTGGAATGTCAAGCTCAAGATACTAAACGAGCGCTTATTGGGAGGCAACCCAATTTTATATCCTTTGCACCGTATTTATTTATTGCATTTCATATTTATTTTACTCCATTTAGTTCCAATTTTAGTCTCTAATTGCTAGTTCTCTTAGTTTTGATGTTTGGTATGAGCAAGGAATCAAAAAGATGCGTTGAGAAGCGATTGTACGGCTCCAAGTGACACAACGCGCGCCCAAGCGCGCCCCAAGCGTGTTTTTTAGGTATTACTACTGCCAAAGGGCGCCCAAGCGCACCCCAAGCGCGTTTTTCAGGACCTAATGGCAACCCAAAAAGCAAAACGAACTAAGATCGCAAGTACATCCTCCGCCCAACCGCACAATACATTTTTATTCAAGACGATGGCAACACAAGAATTTCATACAAACTCCCTGTCGTCAAGAAGTTTGTGAGTGAGAAAAACTTTCGGTTGGAAGCAAATGAATTTGTTGACATCCAGGCGATGATTGCGGCTAGAGGTTGGGAGAAGCCAACCACATTCGTCACCACAACGAGCAAGTCCTTAGCAGTGGAATTCTTCTCCAATGCCTCTGATCTAAAGTCTGACAACCCATTTCCACACGATCAGTTTGTGAGCTATGTGAGGGGAAAAAGGGTACTCTTCACACCCCAGGTCATCAATGCAATTTTTGGTCTGCCAAATATATCAGGACTGCCGTTTTCGAGATATGTTGGACTACAGCAGAAAAGTAGACACTCAAGAGATCCTACACATTTTATGCAGACCATGCACATATTGGTTTCGAAATAGGGATGGCTCGGTTAGGAAATTGCGCTCATTGGATCTCAACCCAATTGCCAAAGCATGAAGCACCTTTGTTCATCACACGCTACTACCATGTTCCAATGTGTCAGATATAACACTTCACATAGCATACCTACTAACTGCCATCATGAAAGGCGACAGAATCAACGTGAGTGCACTACTAGCTGATGATCTTTGGGGGACGGCAACTCTTGATCCTCCGACAGGCTACTTCCAACATGCTTCTCTGATAAGCAAACTATGTGAACAGGTGAGAGTGTTACCTAAACAGGATGAAGAAATGGTGAAACCTGCTACACCAATCACTGCTAAGTGGATAGAAAAATACTCCACAATTCCGGTAGAGGACCTTGGTGCCCCACCAGCAGAAGAAAATATTGAACCACATCACCACCCTACACATCCATCACAGCCATCCACCGAGGAAAGATGTGGCACACTGGAGATTGTGATGGAATGATTGATGATTGATCAGCGAGAGGGACAAGCTAGAATAGAACTGGGGATGACCAATCTATATCGAGCCTTAGTTTCTTCTCAACAGACAACAGGAGGCATGTTTTATGCTGATCTTTTCGCACCTCACCAGTATACTGGCGACCATAGCAGAACAGGAGCGGACGATCTAAACGAGAATCCTTGAACTACTAAACTGAGAGAAGTTTTCTTTCTTTTTTCTTTTTCTTTTTGTTGGTTGTCCTATTGTTTTCCGTTTTCTCGTTTTCTTTGTTTAATGTCAGTGTATTGTGACTTTCTTTTCTTTATGTTCTTTTTTTTTCCTTTCACTAAATATGTTCTATGATGAAACAGTTGTACTGACTTGCACTTAATCTTAAAATTTTTGTTTGTGATTTCGCAAGTTAAATTTCATTTCTTAGATTATGTTATTGCTCAGGTCGACAAGCCTTCCTAATGCATGCATTTTTGATTACTAAATGGTTGTAGAAGGCTAATATGCCATCAATTTTTCAAAAATACAATTTTAACTTTTCAGAAGCATGTTGGCTTTATTTTGATTGTTCATACTCTCTCTTATTATCATAGCTGTGAGCTTCTGAGCCTAAACAGTTAAATTCTTTGTTGTGTGATTATCCAGACATTTGTTATCCCTCTAGAACTTGCACTAATTCTGACTTGCATCACTTGTAATTTATGCATACATTGAGGCAATTTTATTGGTCGTTTGAGCCTTTCTAACTACCCGATGAAAATTTTACCCTTTGATAGCCCCTTTGAGCCTTGCCCTTTTATTTCGGTTACTAGCCACATTACAAGCAAAACACCTAACTTTAATTAAATCACCTTACTTGGAGTTAGGTAGAAAAAATTCTTGTATTGATAAAATTCTAAGTTTAGGGTTGCTCATGGGATAACAACTTTTTAAGTTTGGAGTGATGATTCTCACAAAAAGAAAATAAAAAGAAAAAAATAAAAAGAAGAAAAAGAAAATGAAAGAAAAAAGAAGAAAAAATAAATTGTGTACTTTGGTAAATAATATCTTCTTGGTTCTTTTGTCAATGTTCGAGAATCTCCATAATGAAAAGGTGAAAAAGAAAATTATGGTAGAATAAGGTGGTAAAAATTATGTATGCCTAAATCCAAGTGGTAAAGCCTACTATCCTAAAATGTCCTACCCTTACCTAAGCCCCATTACAACCCGAAAGTCCTCCAAAAATGTATGTGTTTACTGCATTGTGATTGCTAACTAGAACTTTTTCAAGCCTATGGTAGCGTGATGCATGTTCTAGGATTTGAGCGATAAATTCATAACCCTTTCTAAACACTTGAGAGACATTTTGGTGAGATTTTTTGAAGAGAGAATTGAATTTGATGAATGAATGTCAATGTGTACAAATCTTGTTGTCTTTTTGTTTTTTTTTTTTAAACAACCATAGAGCATGATGAATGTTTTGCAGTAGCAAGAACTTTGAAAATTGAGTTTGATTTAATTTGAGAAATTGAATTTAAGTGTGCATTTAACTGGACCAAATATGAAATTAATTGTTGCTTGGGGACAAGCAATAGATTAAGTTTGGGGTTGTGATGACTCTTCATTATATGCATATTTTCCCACAGTTTTAGTCTTATTTATCCTCAATCATCAGTTAAATTAAGGATTTATTTGATATATTTTGTTGATTTTTGTTCTTTGAGTTAATAAAATGTTTTGTGTTTTTATTTCGTTGATTAAGTAGGAATTTTTCGTAATTTTACATTGCATTTTGTTTTAGTGCAGTGCTGAATTTTGGTGAGAAATCAACATGACATATGTAAAGTATTTCAGCCATATCTGGAGTTGTAAATGTCCAATTGGAGTCACACCAAGTGCAAATGAAAGCTAAGATCCATAGCTACACCTTTCATGAAGACACCGAAACCGAATTCAGACTCGAAAGAGGAGCCAAATAGAGTATACGCTGGACATTAGATGTTGAGCACTTGGAACGCGCATTTTAGTGATTAAGTAGGAATTTTTCGTAATTTTACATTGCGTTGCGTTTTGGTGCAGTGCTGAATTTTGGTGAGAAATCAACATGACACATGTAGAGTATTTCAGCCATATCTGGTGTTGTAGATGTCCAATTGGAGTCAAACCAAATGCAAATGAAAGCTAGGATCCATAGCTACAACTTTCATGAAGACACCGGAACCAAATTCAGACTCGAAAGAGGCGAAACATGCAATATACGCCAGACATCAGACGTTGAGCGCTTGGAGCGCGCCTGAAGCGCTTTTTCCAGCATCTGCTACTGCCCAAACGCGCCTGGAGCGCGTTTTCCGCGCCTGGAGCTTGCGACGCGCACCAACAACCATAAAAACGCAGACTTTTACTGTTTTAGGGATCTTTTGGACTCTTGGGAAGTTGGGTGACTTGTGCCCTAGCATAGAAACTCAAAGACGACCGTTTCTAACATCATTGGAGCAGTTTTATGTTTTATCAAGAATCATCCATGAATCATTCTTGTAATTCTTCTTTAATCCTTATCTCTTCTATCTCTGTCATGAGTAACTAAACCCTATTTGTTAGGGATGAGTGTAACAAGATGAAATCCTTATTTTTATGATTTGATTTCTGGTTATATGAATGAGTTTATTGAATTATTTTTCTCATCTTTGTGCTTAATGCTTTTTATTGCTTGATCAACATTAAAATGTTCTACGATTTGTATTTTGAAACGGAAGTGGACTTTACGAATGCTTGAGATGAGAAATTCATGAATTTGTAGTCTAGACATAGGTGCAGGTCATGAAACCAATTAAATTAGTTGCAAAACAATAATTTACAAGAGAATTTCTATACGGTAATGCTTAATTCTAATCTTAAATCTACTAAGGAATTAGGGGTTACTTTGGAATTAAAGGTTTTGTCACTAAGACATTAGGGCAAGAATAATAAAGAGAATTCGGTAATAATTCAATAAAGGAATTCAATAACTAGGATCAAATTAGACACCAAGGTTGGATTCGAAGTGAAACTCATCCCTGACATTTTTCTCGTTTTATAAAGGATCAATTTTACTACTGTTGTCCATTTTAAATATTATTTCAATCAAATTGGGAACTTTTTGTTCAATTTCAGTAATTAAATATAATTCAATAGTAAAACGCAATCCTTGAGTTCGACACTCGGTACTACCGTTTTATTATTACTTGCAACGATTCAGTACACTTGCTGAAACGCTATCAAGTGATTAGAGTGGATGTCAGCCAATTGAAGGACAAGGTTGATCAAATCCTAGAAGCTATATAGGCTTTGTCAAGGAAGGGGAATACATATGGGAATCCTCCGACTGCAAATGAAGAACACCAAACCACTCCTTCTCGACCACCAGGCTTTACCCCGACTACCCAACAACTTCGTACAACAACTATGCAATTTTCTATGTACGGTCTCCCACTCGGTTATACTCCACCTTTAGTCATCAACCCCATGAACAACAACCCAAACCACACAACTATCAACCCCCAAAACCTAAACCAATCACAAATCCTATCTCCTTTCGGCTATGTGCCACCCCAAAACACTCTACCCTCAGAAAATATTCCATATATTGCACCCCAAGTACCCCATTTTGATGCTAATGGGAATTGACATCAACCTCACATTGGGGATGATACACAATCAAAGGAAAAATTTTATGTCTTAGAAGAACGAATAAAACCAATTGAGGGGCATAATGTCTATGGTCTCGAAGCTTTTGATATGTGTTTGGTTCCCGATGTGACTATCCCTCCAAAATTCAAGGTTCCTGAGTTTGAAAAATACAAAGGCGCTATATGTCCTAAAAATCATATGACTATGGATTGTAGAAAAATGGCTTCTCATGCTCATAACGACAAGCTGCTCATTCACTTTTTCCAAGATAGTTTGAGTGGGGCATCGTTAAGTTGGTATATGCATCTCGAGTGAAATCGAATTCGTTCATGGAAAGACATGGCTGATGCCTTTTTGAAATAATACATGTACAATATTGACATGGCCCTTGATAGGATCCAATTGAAAAATTCATTGAAAAGGGACAACAAAACCTTCAAAGAATATGCACAACGGTGGAGGGAAATGACATCACAAGTAGAACCTCCTTTATATGAAAGAGAAATGGTTGGTATATTTATGGATACTCTCTAGTCGCATTTTTATGATAAGATGATTGGAAGTATGTCATTAAACCTTTCTGACCTAGTCATGATAAGAGAAAGGATAGAAAGTGGGATGAGGAATGGCAAGATTGTATGTGCAGCAACTGGCATGAAAAGACCCTATACGACATTCACAAAAAAGGACGAAGGGGACACTAATGCTTTAATGGTAAACCCTAGAACCTTCTATTTTCCACCCATCAATTCTTATCGACCCCCAAACTTCCACCCCCCCGATACCACAATCTCCCTACATTCCTTATCCATATGTTGCCGCATCCACACAAGCTTCATACCCTCAATATCACCCTTCAATACCACCTTTTTATCAACCACCACCTACCGCATTTTCCCAATAAAATCAATGGAACCAAAATCCAATCCCGAATCATTACAAGCCATCAGTTAAATGAGAAAAAAAGATAACCCGTTTTGACCCAATTCCCGTCTCACACAGTCAATTGTTGCCTCACTTACTTCAAAATTCGATTTTAGTTCTAAGACCAATGAAACCTCTTGAACCACCATTTCCAAAATGTTACAATCCAAATGCCAAATGTGAATACCATGCAGGAGCCGTTGGGCATTCTGTCGAAGATTGCCAAGCCCTAAAATCTAAAGTACAAGAATTGATTAATGCAAAATGGCTTACCTTCAAGGAGGACAGTCTCAACTTAGAGAGTAATCCCTTGTCGGGCCACAGGGATACCTCTGTCAATGTCATTAAAGATTGGATAGACCAATATGCAAACGATGATCATGTGTTGACCATATGGTCGTGTGTGGAATATAATATATCTTTCCCAAAACCATTGGAAATCCTTTACAAAAAAGAGAATCTTAAGTCAACTCCTAGCAGGCCAGATGCAATAATTGTCCAAGCACCAACCCCTTTTCCTGACGGAAATACCAAGGCGGGATCGTGGAATTACGTAAACACATCCCACTTGGCCAATCATCAATCAAGCGATGGCTATGAACCTAAAGGAATTTATGTCACTAACATCTCAGGGATTGGGGGAATGACTCGAAATGGTAGAGTATACACTCCTAAATAACTTAGGAAAAAGGAGGTTCATGGAGAAAAAGGGAAACAAGATATGTATCATGCCATAAAAGGACAAGAGACTAGTAACAAGATGGTGTCTGAAGAAGAAGCTTATGAATTTTTGAAGTTTATCAAGCAAAGTGAATATAAGGTGGTGGATCAGCTAAATCAAACCCCTTCCAAGATAACAGTTTTCTCCTTGTTATTGAACTTGGAAGCACATAGAAGGGCACTGATGAAAGTTTTAAACGAGGCCCATGTTACTCTTGATATCACCGTCGATCAGTTTGATGGAGTTGTCGGTAACATCACTGCTAGTAGTTGCTTGATGAATTACCAACTTAAGGGACAGAGCATAATAAAGCACTACACATCTCTGTGAGGTGTCACAATCATATTCTTGCACGAGTGCTAGTTGATAATAGTTCATCAAAAATTGTCATGCCAAAATCAACACTATCAAAACTATTTGTTGATGGAGCCTGTATGAAGCCTAGTGCAATGGTGGTGAAAGGGTTTGATGGATCTAGAAGACAAGTTGTTGGTGAGATTTACCTGCTGATTCAAATCGGACCCCATATCTTTGGGATAACCTTCCAAGTGATGGATATTAAACCAGCGTACAGTTGTCTTTTAGGGAGACTGTGGATTCATGCTGCTGGAACAGTGACATCCACCCTCCATCAAAAGCTAAAGTTTATAGTGAACAATAAGCTCATAATAATATATGGGGAAGAAGATATAATAGTAAGTCATTTATCTTCTACAGGCTACGTTGAAGACACGGAGGAAGCCATAGAGACTTCCTTTCAAGCATTAGAAATTTCCAATGTTGTCTTCATGGGTGAGAGATATCGCTTAAAAGAACCTAAACTATCTACCACACCATTGAAGTCTACCGAATCCATGTTGGAAGGAGGAGGTTTTGTTAATTTAGGGAAGTTGATAGAAATACCAGAAAAGAACATTAGGTACGGGTTGGGATATGTACCTACTCAAGTTGATAAAGAAAAGGATGTGAAGGAAAAAGGAGAAAGCAGGATGACTGGTTGGGCAAACTGGATACCGAATTCACAAAAGACTCCTATTTGTGGCATTCATCAAATTTTTCAAAGCGCCAGAGTAATATATGTTGATCAAGTGGTTGTTGCGGAAAAGGATCATGGTGATGATGATACTCTCAACATAGTGTACCCTTGTCCTCCAAACACCAGTCTCAACAATTGGAAGATCATTGAGTTTCCTGTGTTTGTTAATTCATGTTCAAAGTAATTATGTATTTTTAACTCATCTTGCTCTGCCCAAGGCTATAAGGATAACTAATTAAGGCATATGTATTTCAATTCTGTACTTATTATCAATAAATGCATTTTTGAATTCTCCAACTGGTTTTGTTTTTCTCTTTTCTTTTTTGGCAATCCTTATTCATATTTTCTGTTTTTTTTTCTTTTTCTTCTTAATTTAAACAATGCAGAGTCAAAAAATGAATATGTTGAAAATAGCAACGCTAGTACCTTTTTCTTGTAATTTTGAACATCCAATTAATCACGCTGATGAGGATTGGGAAGACGATTGCGAGCCTCCCCCATAACTAGAAAGCTTAATTAAATAGGAAGCTAAGATAATCCAACCCTATCAAGAACCTGTTGAGGTGATCAATTTAGGGACTGGACATGATAATAAATAGGTTAAAATTGGTATGTCTATGAAAGAAAGTGAACGAGAAAAGTTGGTTAAACTTTTATTTGATTATGTGGGTGTCTTTGCATGGTCATATTAGGATATGACTGAGCTAGATACTAACATAGTTGAACACAAGCTACCACTCAAGCCTGAATACGTTCCAATGAAACAAAAGTTGAGAAGGATGAGACCTGATATGTCACTTAAAATTAGAGAAGAGGTCAATAAGCAATTTGATGTTGGTTTCTTAGTAGTAGCAAAATATCCTCAATGGGTGGCTAATATTGTACCAGTTCCAAAGAAGGATGGAAAGGTTCAAATGTGTGTTGACTATCGATATTTAAATAAAGCTAGTCCTAAAGACAATTTTCCTCTACCTCATATTGATATCCTAGTGGATAACACTGCTCAATACTATCTTTTCTCCTTCATGGATGGTTTCTCAAGGTACAATCAAATCAAGATGGCTCACGAAGATATAGAGAAAGCTACATTCATCACACAGTGGGGAACTTTCTGTTATAAGGTGATGCCATTTGGATTGAAGAATGTCGGGACAACCTATCAAAGAGCAATGGTAACTTTGTTTCATGACATGATGCATAAGGAAATAGAGGTTTATGTGGACGATATGATTGCAAAATCTCGGACCGAAGAAGATCATGTTGCTAACCTTCAAAAGTTGTTTGTGCAACTAAGGAAGTTTAGACTGCATTTAAACCCTACTAAATTCACTTTTGGTGTAAGACCGGGCAAGTTACTTGGGTTTATCGTTAGTCAAAAAGGGATAGAAGTGGACCCAGATAAAGTAAGAGAAATACAAGAAATGTCGGCTCCACACACGGAAAAAGAAGCTCATGGCTTTTTAGGTAGATTGAATTACATTGCGAGGTTTATATCGCATCTGACCGCCACATGAGAGCCGATTTTCAAATTTTTGCGCAAAGACCAAAAGGTTGAATGGAATGAGAATTGTCATAAAGCTTTCGAAAAGATTAAGCAGTACTTATCAAAACCTCCCGTCTTAGTCAATGGGTTGTGTACTGGGGCCGCATGACTGATCTAGGAAAGAACATGCTATTTATTATTTGAGCAAAAAGTTCACCAATTGTGAAACAATGTATTCACTGCTTGAACGAACATGTTGTGCATTGGCATGGGCTGCTCGTCGGTTGATGCAATACATGTTATATCATACAACTTGGTTGGTGTCTAAAATGGACCCAATTAAATACATCTTTGAGAAACCTACTCTTACTGGAAGGATTGGTTGTTTGCAGATGTTGTTATTAGAATACGATTTAGTATATGTTACACAAAAATCTATCAAAGCAAGCGCAATAGCAGAGTATTTGGCCCAACAACCGGTAGAAGATTATCAATCAAAGCAGTGTGAATTCCTCGATGAAGGCATAATGACTTTATTTGAAGAGACTGAATCATCTGATAAAGAAAAGTGGATGTTGGTGTTTGATGGTGCCTCTAATGCGTTAGGGCATGGGATTGGAGCCATTTTGATTTCCATAGAGAACCAGTTCACTCCATTTATGGCTAGGTTGTGTTTTGATTGTACAAACAATATTGCGGAATATGAGGCATGTGTTATTGGTATTGAAGCAGCTATTGAATCAAATGTAAAATTTCTTGAGGTATATGGAGACTCATTATTGGTCATTCATCAACAAAAGGAGAGTGGAAAACGTGAGATTCCAAATTGATTCCGTATCACATCCATATCAAAGAATTGACAAAACACTTTGAGAGGATTACTTTTCACCATATCCATCGAGAAGAAAACCATTTAGCTGACGCTTTGGCCACTTTGTCGTCAATGTTCAAAATAAGCATTAATCAGGACGTGTCGGTCATAAAAATTCAACAAAGAGATAAACCTCCATATTGCTTATCAATAGAAGAAGAGTCTGATGGCAAGCCATGGTTTTATGACATCAAATCATATGTTAAGAATAAAGAATATCCATTGGGTATTTCAAAAAACGACACAAGGATTTTAAGGAGGTTGTCAATGAACTTCTTCTTAAATGGGGATATGCTTTATAAGAGAAATCATGATATGGCTCTCTTCAGATATGTGGATAAAGTGGAAGCGAAGAAAATCATCCAAGAGGTTCACGAAGGTTCTTTCGGAACTCATGCAAATGGGCACGCAATAGCAAGAAAAATCTTAAGGGCTGGCTACTATTGGTTAACCATGGAATCCGATTGCTTTAGTCATGTAAAGAAATGTCATAAATGTCAAATCTATGCTGATAAAATACATGTACCACCCACCTCTTTGAATGTTTTAACATCACCATGGTCATTTTCAATGTGGGGAATGGATGTTATTGGCCTCATCGAGCCTAAGGCTTCAAATGGGCACTGGTTTATCGTAGTAGCTATTGGTTATTTCACAAAATGGGTTGAAGTCGCTTCTTATGCCAACATGACGAGAAGTGTGGTTGTAAGATTCATTAAAAGAGAATTGATTTGTCGATATAGCTTATCAAATAAGATAATCATTGACAACGCGACTAATCTGAATAACAAAATGATGAAAGAGTTGTGTGATAGTTTCAAAATTCAGCACCATAATTCTTCTCCATGTTGCCTGAAAATGAATGGGTTGTAGAAGCAGCAAATAAGAATATCAAGAAGATCATACAGAAGATGGTGGAGACATATAAGGATTGGCATGAAATGCTTCCCTTTGCATTACATGGCTATAGAACCTTTGTTCGTACCTCAACAAGGGCAACTCCTTTCTCATTGGTGTATAGAATGGAAGCGGAACTTCCCATCGAAGTTGAAATTCCCTCGACCAAAGTCCTGATGGAAACAAAACTAGAAGAGGCAGAGTGGGTTCAATCACAATATGACCAATTGAATCTCATAGAAGAAAAAAAGAATGATAGCTTTGTGTCATTGTCAGCTATATCATAAAAGACTCAAAAAAGCCTACGAGAAAAAAGTCTGTCCTCGAGAGTTTCGAGAAGGATACTTAGTGTTAAAGAAAATATTACTCATAAAAAAGGATTCTCGGGGAAAGTGGACTACGAAGGACCATATGTAGTAAAAAAAACTTTCTCTGGGGGAGCTCTGATACTCGCAGAAATGGATGGAGATAAGCTTCCACTTCCAGTAAACTCAGATGCAGTCAAGAAATATTATACTTAAAAAAATAAAAATAATAGAAAAATTGGCTCGTTAGGTTGAAAATCTGAAAAGGCGACCTAGACAAAAATTAGAGCATCCTGATGGATTGAAAACTTGGAAGAGCGATCCATGCAAAAGTTAGGGATAACAAAAAGGATCAAGTGGTTCAAATTGGGGCAATTATTATTCTTGGAAGCTGACCAACATGAGTCTTAAATTACAAGAATGACTAGCGTTTGTTATCTTTCCAACTAGTAAAAAACCACTTATCCATACATTGTAATCCCGATTATTTTGTTGTTAATGTAATGAATGTACATTTTCCAATGTTGTCATTCGATGTTGTACCTTACACTGTTTCTAAACTAATTCAGTTTTCATGGTTGAGTTGTTCTAGTATTTTAAAATGTTATTTTATGATAATAAATATTGGAATTTGAAATATATGAAAATATACAAAAAAAAATATCTTAAATATTTTGACGCTTGAAAATATATACACATGAACGCGAGATATATGAGTGTATAAGAAAAATGAAGGGTAAGCATTTTAAACAATGCAAATTTGATCGGCCTAAAAAACAAAAAAATAAAAAGGTGATTACACAAGATATATTAGAATCATCATGCAAAGAAAGATAGTTATCTTCATTGATTCATTGAATCTTGTAGGTGTATAAAGTCGCATAAGGATCGGGAACAAAAAAATAAAAAGAGAATTTATCTTCATTGCATACATCTTACATTTTTTTAAATAGTCACACAAGATTTACGCATCTTCACTCATATTTTACATATACTCATCAACCTCTTATGTCATGCATAATGATTTAATCATGCATATCTTATCTGCATATTTTATTTATACTCAACAACTTTTGTGTCACATTATTTTGCATTGCAACTACCATAAACATGTTTATTTTAAAAATAAAAAACAAATTTATCTCCCTTTATTTACCATATAAATTCATGTTTGCTTGTAGTCATTATTTTATTTATGTCGATCTATAATCAATCTGAAGACGATCACATTATTTATATCATCACATTGTTTACGTCGATCAACGCATCGGTAACCAACCCGACGATTATTTTATCTATGTCGATCTACCCATCGGTAATCAATCCGGATACCATCACATTATTTATGTCACCCCATTGTTTACGTCGATCAACTCATTGTAACCAGACGATCGTTTTGTTCAACACATCAACCAATCCAAAGACTATTATTTACATCGCTCAACCATTGATCATCAATTCGAATATGGTTATGTTTTTTTTAAAAAAAATTTATTTATGTGTCAATCACCAACTTTATTACACTTTTTTCATTTTGCCAATCATCAGTTTTTTTAGTCAAATTATTTTTGTTTTTTTTACTGCATTCGAAATAAATTTAATTTCACATTTTGTACTAGCTCCTTGTATTTTATTATATAATTAAATAGAGGCATAGTACCTCAATTTTATTCAAATAATTAAAAATTATATGAATAATAATAATAATAATAATAATAATAATAATAATAATAATAATAATAAATGTAATAAATATTTCGCAGTTATTATCATAAATCTAAAAAATTTAGTATTTTACTATTCAAATTTAAATATATACCAAATTTAAAATAACATCAAACAAAAAATAAAAAATTTAAATTACAACAACACAACTCTAATTTTTTTTCATTTTTTTATTCTTTGTTCTGGCACCACACAGATAACCTGTCTTTCTTTTCCTGCCAACAACCAATACATATCAACATAGCTTCTTCCTTCTTCCTCCTTGTTCGCAAACACCAATTTTCTGCCAACAACCAACACATCAATTTTGTCAACACACCTTACACATATCTTCATTTTCTTTGTATATTGTTTGACTATGCATTCTTTTTTTCTTATATAGTATTATTTTTATAAAAATAATAATGCCAAAAAATAAAATCATACACAATATTGTTTTTTCTTTAAGTTACATGTGAACATAACTATTATATCATGATAATTCTAAAACGTATTTTGTTTTTTTAATAAATTAATAATTATATAAAATTATTTTGAGATAATTAATTAGATGTGACATCTTTTTAATTGTTGAGCAGTTATAACACAAGTTGTACAACTAAGGTTTTAAAACTTTTTTTTTAAACTAAAATAATAAAACTATTCTTAAATAGGTTAAATTAGATGTGACATTTTTTTACTCCTTGAGTTTTGAGACACGAGTTGTAATTCGATCGTCTTAAAACTCATATTTTAAAATAATTATTCAAATCAAGCAAGCTTTTTTTGATGTTCGTCAAAATTAACTTTTTAAAAATAACAAAATACAATTTATTTAAAAATAATCAACACATCCACATTTTCTACCAAGAACTACGTAACTTTGATTTCTCCATCACCAACATGAGATATGTAGGAGCAAGATCATGATCTTGTCAAGCACAATAATAAAAAAAAAAAATTCACTTTTTTTTAACACATTTTTATCTCAAAAAATCATATTTATAAAAAATAATTTATATTCATATTTAATAATAAAGAGAAATAAATATATTTAATTAAGTTGATATAATTTTGCACGATTAATTATAGGTAACCATATTTTAAGTAGGTGTTAA